>NC_077232.1:246562779-246822779 GCF_027887165.1 Monodelphis domestica
TCCAGTCTTATTACTCCTATTGCATGTACTCCCAATAAAGCCAAATTGGATTTCTTGCTGTTTCTCAAACATCTATCTCCATGCCTATACTGGCTGTTATCTCCTATGCCTGGAATAAATTTAACCTTCACCTCAACCTCTCTGAATCCTTTTCCTTTGAAACTCAATTTTTAAAGCCATTGTTTGCATGAGGTCTTTCTTGGTGTTCTCAGCTTTTACGCCATCTCCACATATTATCTTGTATCTGCTTTATGTTTCATATGTTGCCTTTGATGGTAGAACATGAGCTTTTTGAGGTAGGGACTGCATGACTTTTGTCTTTGTATACCAAGTGTCTTGCATAATGGCTGACAATAGGATCATAATGAATTCTTGTTCATTGATTGGGGTTTGACAGTTCCTCAAATCTCCATTTTAGAAGGTAAGAAAGAGGTCATTCACAGCCATATTGGAAATGCTATAAAAAGCAACATACTTTTCTTTGCATGATGCCCTAATGCTCCTGAAAAGAAGTTAATGCAAACCCCCCAAAAAACTAATTGTAAACTCCTATAGAAAAGGCACTGTGTTAGATTTATTTTTCTGACGAGAATGGAAGGTAGTATTATCACATTTCAACATTTGTTAATACCTGACTTAAAGATTTGACTTGGAAGTGTTAATATTTTCCCCTCCTTTGCTGAGTTCATCTTCTAATGCAGACTGCAGTTTAAGGTGTTTTTAAAGTACCAATACAAAGTGATTTTTATATGTCTATATAGTGATGTACAATGCAAATGGAGTATACCTCCAGAATTTGAATATAGGCTCTGAAGTATAGCAGAAGGCAGGACCTTGGTTCAAATTCTTATTTCTAGGCCTTAGTTTCCTCATCTGTAAAATAAGAAGGTTGGACTAGATAATAACTTAAAGGTCTTTCCTAGCTCTAAATCTAGAGTCCTATGAAATTAATGCTAAAAAGAACCAATATAAAATCCATGGGATACCTTTAGAAAACACTCTGATAAAGAGGGTCTGCAAACATATTGTGGAGAAACCTAGGTTATTTCCACAATCAGAATTATATAGATGTAGATGAAATACACAATGATTTCTGGAAATTTTAGCGTATCAAGAACAGATACAAATATAAGAATTGCTGTCTACATGGCATCTAGAAAAATGAGGGACAAACAATGCTTGCTAGTATTTATTCTCCAAGGGAAATTCTAGACACCAAAAAGATGTACTCAAAAATGGGAGGAGGGGAAATAATTCTCTAGGATATAAACAAAAGGCAAATATGTCTCCTTTTATTGATTCCATAGCATCAAACAACATTATTATTCTCAGATACTTTGATCCAAGTAAGGGCATAGCCCTGAATAGTGAAGACATAAAGCCCATTCAAAAGGGATATTTTCTAATGTAGGCTAATAGGTTGACAATCCAATTTATTTATCTTTTTTTCGCTTTGGTTTGGTTGAATCAATTTTTTTTCTGGTTACCTGAATGAAATGATAAAATTAAGTTTCTGATCCTATAAAACTGAATTGCAAACCCAGGACCCTGGCAACCTTATCAAACTCAAATTTAGGAATATGATAGTCTCCTTTACCATTTTCTTAGTAATGATAGGGTGAAAAGAAACTGATACTTTCCCATGATGTCCACTTTTGAAGATATCAAACCACTTTTTTCCATTTTCCAAAATGTATTCATTAAAATAAACTGAGTATAAACACTATTTGGATTTGATTGAATAGCAAGCATTATCATCAGTGATGATATCAAAGATTAAGAATAATTGAGTCAATAAGAATCTGTATAAAAATCCTATCAAGTGACTAAAGGGTGATGAAAAATTACATATTTGGAATAATATATAGAATTTCAAAAATAAATTACCTTTAGCTTGGTTACATTTTACAGCATATAGGCCCAAAGTGTATAGCATTTTGAATTCATGTAGAAGAAATAAGAATTAGGTAATGCTATATTAACATCATTTTATAGAGAGGGCACAATGAGAGAAAGAGACATCAACTAGATAGCCAGAGATCACACAGTGAAACAATGATGTAATTGAGTCAAGGATTCTACCAGTCCTATGTACTTCCACTTTGACCAAAATGTCACTTTCTTTTGCTACTGGAATTTACTAAAGAGTCTCAATGACCCAAATTCAATCAAATCCAAAGCTCTTTTAATTATCCATCAACTATTTTAAACTATATTATTTTCTCTGATTCCAAAAGTGACTGCAAGCAAAGTATATTATTTGCCAAACTCCCCTCAGTTCCAAATACAATGGACTCTAAATATTCTGACCATTTGCAGTTGTGAGAGGATAATAGGTATATGAAGCCAATTGACTTCCCAGAAAAGAATGTTCTTGGCTTACCACACACAAGCTGTAATGTTAGAAATGTTTCCAGAATCATTAGAATCCATGAAAAATTAAATTAATGGAATTTTTAAAAACAATATATTTTACATACCTTCAGACTGAGCAAAGAAATGAATTTGGAATGAAAGGGAAAAAATGGAAACAAAATGCACAATTCTTTTCATTTCATGCAAGCTATCTTCGTCTTGCTCTCAAAGACTAATCGTACCACCAGGTAATCAGATTTAGGACTAAGTCAGTTTTGAGGAACCTGACCAAGAGAGATTTAAATGTTTCTTCTGGGCAGTTTAATATTAAATGGTAAAAGATTTGATACATGTAGAGTAGATACTCTTTGCTGGTTGAAAATGGTTAGAGTAATTTTTTTTAAATGAACAGTATATTGGAGATTTGTAGGAACCCAAAGTAAATCTTTTCCATTTCTATTCCTTATCTATTTGTTAATTGAAGTTGACATAGAATTCCAGTCTTGTCTAGGAAAAATACAATGAAATGATGTCAGTCTCCTCTTCTTCTCCTTCCTCCTCCTCTTCCTCCTATCTAGCTAGCTATTGTCAGCTCTAGTCTGCTTCAGACATTCATTCTGGTTATGTTAGGTGGTGAAAAAGAATCAAGGCTGCTGGTTTCACAACTAGGTTCAAACTAAATTGGCTTCACCTAGATTCAAGTCCTTCCTTCCACACATACTGGCTAAGTGATCCTGGGCAAGGCACTAAGTCTTTTAATACTCCAAGGAACTGTCCAACACTGTAAGTTTGAGCATAAATAGAAGGAGTTTCCTCATTCTGGTGTTCCCACTACTAATGAGATCAGAGATCTGATCTTTCTATTTGTATGCTAATGGAATATATTAATTAATATATTAATTATAATAAAATATAATATAGTAATAATATATAAATATAATATAAAAATAAATATAATAAAAATAATTATCTCTGTCCTTAGAGATGTCTTTATGGTGAGAGGAAGATATGACACCAAGTTTCACTGTTAATCCAAGAGAAAAAGGTGAAAGGACATATTTGCTTTCTTCTTACACCATGCAGGCAGTCTAGATCCTGGAACTAAAAAGAATGCAATCATCAGATCATAATTGCATAAATCCATTATATTTCAAAAAGACTCAAGAGAAAGTCATGCCTAGCATGAATTACACTTGATAGGTGCTCCATAAATATTTGTTAAATGAAAGAAAGCAGTGTGACTTCCAGCCTTGACAATGACAGGAGATAGGAGACAGCAACATTTTTTAAAGTCTTAGTGGAATAAATTCATTCATAATCTCCATCACCCAGCTTCATACTTCTTCCTCCTCTTTCTATGCCTGATTGTAAATAACTTGTAAAAAGCATCCAAAAAACTCTTGTCAATCTTTCTGAGTGGAAAGGGCATATGGAAATGTTATACTTAGAAAATTCATCATGGTCAGTTGCACTTGAAACCAATTAATGGAAACTGTCAACAATTTTATCACTTGAAACACATGGTTTCCCCAAAGCACCAGCGATCCTCTGAAAGTTGCCAAGAACAACGTGGAATTATGCCTTTAAAAAATGTATGAATATGCCCATATCCTTTGACCCAGAGATCATTATGCTAGGCACATACATACACTAATGAAGTCAAAGAAAGAAAGTCCCATTGATACCAAAATATTATTAGCAGCACATTTTGTAGAAACAAAAAAAAAACTCAAAACAAGGTAGAGACCTTTTGATTAATGGCTAAACAAAAATGAAATATTAGTGCATTCTAAGAAATGGTGAATATGAAGAATTCAAAGAAATATGGGAAGCCTTATTATGAACTGAGGTAGAATGAAGTACAAAGAAACAGGAAAGCATATACAATGACTATACCAATGTAAATGGTAAGAAAAAAATGAAATGGCATACCTATGTGATACAGAGAAAAGAACACTGACTAAAATTAGAGATCTTGGGTTCAAGTCTTGCCTATGAAATGTACTACCTTTGTGACCCTGAGCTTATCAATTTATCAGCCTTATCACTTATCCTTCTGAGCCACAGTTTTCTCATCTGTAAAATAAGAGAGATTAACTAAATGGCCTCTGAGGTCTTTTCCAGTTATATGTTTGTGATCCTATTAAGCAGGAAGCTTTGCCTTAGGGAAAAGTTGAAACTTTTTGTGGTGGCAAAAAAAAAAATTGGAAAATGAGGAGCTGTCCCTCTACTGGAGAATGGCTAGGCAAATTGTGGTATAGGATGATGATGGAATACTATTGTGTTTAAAGGAATGATGAACCAGATGATTTCAGAAAGAACTGGAAAGACCTACATGAACTGATGCAGAGTGACATAAGCAGAACAAGGACAACATTCAACCAAAACACTGTGGGACTATCACTTGTGATAGACTTTGCTACTCATAGCAATGTGATGATCCAGGACAATTCTGAGGGACTTATGAAAAAGAATGCTGCCCACATCTAGAGAAAGAACTATTGCAGGAGAAATGCAGATGAAAACATGCTTTATCACTTCTTCATTTGTGTTTATGATTTGGTGTTTTGGTTTTATACAAAAACGAATAATGTGGAAATAGGTGTTGAGTGAAAATACATATATAACCCAGTGGAATTGCTTGTCAACTCCAGGAGTGGGGAAGAAAGAGAGGAGGGAGACAACATGAATTATGTGACCTTGGAAAACTTATGTGTAAATTTGTTACTGGAATAAAATAAAGAAAAAAATTTTAAAGGAAGAAAAAAAGAGTTGAATAAATGCACTTTCCTTCCTTCTTCATAGATGTAAGAAACTATGGTTATGTACTATTATATATGTGCATATATACATGAATTATTATTGCTAACTATGTTATTGACTATTATTAACTAACTAAATATTATATATTGAATTCAATATTAATATATATTTTATCAACTAGGTCTGAGAGTACACATAGAGATATAGACAGATATTGCTGAATTGCTTTCCCATACACATGCTCTTTTTCCTTTTTATTTTATTTTTGCTTTTTACAAAGAATGAGCCAAGTAAGAGAGTAGAGATGCTTATATTAAGAAAATGCAGTGATGTAAGAATAACAGGTAACTTTTTAAAGAAAAAGCACAAAGAACTGTGATAATAATCTTTTTCTCTTTATGCTGATAGAAGAAAGGGAGAAGTTGGATGATGCCGGCTTACTTCTTGCCTTATGTTAAATGATTTCATCTTCAATGTAGTGAAATTTTAATACTTGTATTCAGGTATTCATGGCTAATGCATAAGTTTTAAAATTTTATTATTATTGCTAAAGAGTTAGACATATAATGAGTGGATTTGGGAGATAAAGAAATTACTAGAGAAAAGTGAAAATGTATTATTTGTCTGATCCTCTGTCACTTCTTTTAGATTCAGCCACAATGTGCTGTTTCACTGAATTAGGATCTGTAAGAATTCCAGCTGTTACCATATGATCTAAGCTTTCAGACAGCCCTGGATAGGTTCTGCATCATAATTAGAAGTTCAGCTCCACCAGCTAACACATAGGACTAAACAGTTTCCATGGTATCATAATGCATTTCTTCTTTGGGCTAACGTGTTAAGTCACTGAGGCACTTTGCTTGTGCGGGAAGATTTTAACTTGATTTGCCTCCTGACCCCAACTTTTAAATAAGTTATTATGATTTTCAGTGTTATTGAAGGACACAGCCATAATGAAGTGTCTGCCAAGGTCTCCAATATATACTCTGTTGACCTCAATTCAAGCTTCCCATTACATCAGGCTAAAACTTGGCTCCTGGTTTGTTAGAACTTAAGGAATTGTTGATGACTTTGTGGCAGATTTCAGACTAAAGAATCTCTCAAAGCTTGCTGACTAACACAAAGTTTCCTTCAACCCCACATTACTCAGCTAGCAATTGGGGAGCTATTGAAGACATTTTACCAAACTCCCAAACATGCAGCAACTTTCAACCCTTTTATACTTCCTCTGGTTGCTGCTATTGCTAGTACCAAAACTCACACTGGTCTCCTTTTCCTCCAGTAATCAATATTGCAAAAAGCAATTCCTTTGCTCTTCACATATCCCCACCTACAACAGCAAAAGTAAAGGTCACTTTGACTAACAAAGAGTCAATATAAGTACACTATTTCTATTCTAAGCTTGAGCATGTCTTGGTAAAAAAAAATGCCATTGCACATATGTGTAAGTATTCGGGTTTAAAGTTTTATTTATTCTTTTTTATTTTCATGCCAGTCGTTTTCCTAGATACCCTCTACCCCACTGAACTCAGCCTTATAACAAAGAAAAATAGTTAATAAGACCAATACCAGATAACATGTATTTAGATTCACACCTGTAGCCATTTATTCTATTAAAAGGAGAATGGGTCCCAATTTTTTAAAGGGAAATCTATTACCACACCATTTTTCCATCTTCAAAATTCAGTTTCTGCCTTATTGGGGTGGGGGGATTAAGGATGACTTTAATGTATTTTAAATCTGTTTCCCACCTGTCCTTATTCAACATCCTTGACAGTTTTATAAAGACAATCAACATTAGGGAAGGGGGCAGTCTGGGGACAATGGAACAAGTAGAGACATTTCAACATAATTAGGAAAATTTTATTTCTTGTCTCAAAGGAATGACCACCCATCATATAGCTAAAATTAAAGCCATAGACCAGAACCTCATGTTCTAGATGCCAGAGTACAATTTCAGGAAATGGGTATCATTTGTGACGTGTTCAGAGACAAAAACTGCCTCCACTTAAACACTTTGGGGTTAAGAATTCCCTTGGCAACAAACAACAAATGTCAAGAAGTTAAAAATCCAAACTTCTGCTTGGTTCAGTAAATTATTTAGTAAAAATGTTTGCTTACTGTTCTCACTCTAAAGGGATACTGACCATTGGGGGTTTTGACATGGTACCTGTGCCATCAACTGGCTGAAGAAAAGATGAAATTGTCAGAGTAACCCATTGATCAATCAACATGTATTAGTGTCTATTATGTTCCAAGCACTGTGCTGAGGATACAAACATAAAAATGAAAAAGTCCCTGCCCTCCAGAAGTTTACATGTGCAGGGTAGAAGGTCAGGAGGAATTTAGAACAATACAACATATATAAATACAAGTATATAAAAAATAATAATAGGCAAATGATAATTTGTAACTGGGAGGCACTGACAGCTAGGGAGATCAGGAAAAGATTCAAGTAGGAGGTGGCATTTGAGTTGAGCCTTGAAGAAAAAGCAGGAAATCTAAGAGATGCTCTGAATCATTCAGTTCGCCAACCATCATTATTAAGTGCCTACTATGTGCTGTGCATTATGCAAAGAGCTGAGGAATACTGAGAACAACAAAAATCAATCCTTGCTCTCAAGGAGCTCAAAGTATTAATAGAGTAACAACATTTAAACAATTATATACAAATAAGAGACAAAAAGAATAAGTTGGGAGACTCTAAGAATAGGGAGGACTGAGAAAGTCTTCTCACAGAACGTGGGTCTTTAATTGAGACTTAAAGGAAGCCAGGGAAGCAAGAAAATAGAAATGGAGTGTAGAGTTTGAGACACTGGGAGAAAAAGTGAAAATGCTTGGGTTTGGAAGTTAAGTAACTTGCCTTATAGTTACACAACTAGTAGGTGTCAACAACAGGATTTAAGTCATTGTGTTGACTCCAAGATCATCCCTGTATGTCTAAGCCATGCTATCTATGTTACTATGTCTGTAATGTATTTAAAACTCTGTCCTTGGTCAGGAAAATAACCCTTAATTAAAACACTGTTCCTTTGACAAAATGGGCTTTATCTTCTTATTCTCTCATCAATATGGTTTCCAGGAAAACAGTATGAAAAAATGGGGATAACCTTAATGGGGTTGGAGGACTTCCTGTAGTCCTCTCTTCTTTGAACTACTTTACCATTAGAACTCACATTACAGTGTTCATGTTGCTATTCTTGCCTGAAGATATTTATTGAACTATTGCCTACATGATTTTAATTATGTGTCTATGAAGCAATGGTGTTACATGAGGTTTTTGCTGTTGGTCCCTAAAGAGAGAAGAGCAGACAGGAACAGATATAGCAGAATGGTTAATGGTCAAATAAACCTAAATCTTTTAAGAAATCAATAATTCATAAAAGCCAAGAACTACTGGTCTAAAAGGCTGTGGCTATTTTCTGTTGGACAAAGCCCAAAGGCAACCCTTGCTTCACATTTTACAGCTCTTAGCTGTTTTGCTGCATTTATTTACTAAGTCCCAGGTTGGGTGCGTGCCATTTGTGACAAGTGTTCAGGGATCAAAATTGCCTCCACTCAAGCACTTTGGGGCTAAGTTTCCCCGGCAGCAAATGGCATGAATCAAAAGTTAAAAATCAAAATCTCTGACTTAGTTTAGTAAATTATTTATTAAAAATATTTTCTTGCTGTCTTACTCCACAGAGATACTATTCTAGCTGCACTTCTGACATGTCTGTGTCATCAATTGGCTAAGTAAAAGATGAAAATGTCAGAGTAATCCAAAACATCAATCCATTATTACCTACCAACAAGCTTCAATCTATGAAAAAGGAATGAAGGACTATGCAAAGTGCTGATAAATAAGTACCAAAATCATGCTCAGCTTAAAACTAGCCCACAAGGTCTGATACTGGAGTCTTACATTAAATAACCACCCAACATGTTCACATAATAAACCTCTTCGCTTTAGGTATTTCTGAAGTTACAGTATGTATGTGTCCACATTTCTGAGATACATAAATATATATATATATACATATATATATAACTACAAACAACCAGAAGAAAACAGAAGATTTAATTATCAAAGTATTTCTTAATGTATAGGCAAATATTTCAAATATGTGATTGAATTCTTCGACATTCATTAGAATACTTGGTAGAATGTAGCATCTTGAACTTGTTTCTGTTACTTTTCTCCAGGTTGTTTGTCAATCTGTGAAAAACTAAATCTGAAGGCCAAATAAAAGCTTGATAACAGTATCAGGCTGATAGGATTTCAAACTTCTATTAGAATGAAGTAGCAGAATGAAGTCCATCAGATTGGGTCTCAAGAGAATGCCAAAAGTTTCATTTCCTTAATAGGAAATTAATATTGTTTAGAACAAAAATCCCATATGAGAAATGCCAATGTAAGAGCTCCATGATTAATACATATTAGACCTATGTAACCTTCTCTCACAAACAAATAATGAATTCCCTCAGCTCCCACACAGGTCAAAGATGAAATATTTCCAAGACTTTGGAGGCTTGGCTATTTCTGCCATCATTTTGCTTTTTGTTAACATCTTCTCCCAAAGAAAAACAATATTCTGTGAAGTTACTCAGCTATTGAATTTTGTATATTAGTATTATGTGTTGTATTACATCATATAGTAAGAGACAACTATTCAAAATGACAGATAAAATGTTAATTTGTGGATTTTCTAAGTCAATATGTGGCCCACATGTTTCTATTTGAGTTTAATATTACCATTCCAGAAGATCATTAGGTCCTTGCCATGATGGGGCTACTATAGGATAGGACCAGGATTATCTTGTTCCCTTGTAACAGAAATTAGTTCTTCCAAAAATAGGAATTAGTTTCCCCTAAGTGACAAGAAAGGAGGCATCTAGATGACTCGGTGGATAAAACACTGGCCTTCAAGTCAGGGAAGACCTGAGTCCAAATCTGGCCTCAGACACTCATTAGCTATGTGATCTCTGTTTGCCTTAATCCACTGGAGAAAGAAGTGCAGAGGCGAGTGTGTAGGATGTGTAGAGACCAGCCTACGGAACCAATGGGAAGACAAAGGTGGATAAGAAACTGTTCTTTCTCTAAAGGGATTTATAACCTCATTGAAGATATGTACATAGATAAATATGTTTGAATGTGGTAAGTACCTAAGACAGGTACAAAATACTATGAGAGTTCAAAGCAGGAAGAGATTTCTTCTGTTTGAGCTTTGGACCACTGGCCCTTTCATCGATCCGAGAAGGAAGGAGAGATTTCAGTAGGTTAAATTGTTATGGATGGTGTTCTAGTTATAGAGAAGAGTGGAAAGGAAATTCATGGAGTTAGAAAAGTATAGTTACTTCAATTGAAGCACCATCGGATTCTTTCATAAATTCTTTAGTAAAATGGAATGAGAAACACAAAGATGAGAGAAGGCTGCCAAGGAGGAAAGTAGATGAGAAGCATTATCATTGCATAATTTCAAATCTCTGCCTAACCTCATTTTACCTAAAAAAAAAAGTTTAGTGAAGCAGGGTTTGTATGTGTGTCTGTCTGTCTGTCTGTATACATGTCCTTGCCTGTGTGCGTGTACATTGGAGGGAACGGAGACAGAACTGATTATCAATTGATATCGTTTAAAGCATTTTTCATCTTGCACAATAACAATTCCCAGAATATAAAAACTGAAAAGGTGGAAATAGAGCTCAATCCTCTTGAACTAGAATCAAGGTTACTGCTTTTTCTGTAATCCCATGTATCATGAGGGAAGAACATTTTGTTTGGGTGTCTATACATCTGACAACTAGACAGCAATTTATTGCACATAGTAAATTGGCATTCAATGAATATTGCATGATTTATACTTCACGGATCTGTGATTTTGTCAGTTTGGGCAGATCCTTGTCCAACACAGATTATATCTTCTCTAAAACTTAGTTCAATTTAAATCTTTGAGAGTTGCCAAGGTTGAAAAATTCATCACTAGCAAACGGCCCATGAGCCTCTCTAAAATGAACAGAGCTAGTCTTTGGACAACAGACTATACCATTAGCCTTAAATTCTGTCTATATCTTCAGCTTTTCCTGGCTCGTTGGCCTCTCCACAGCTTGTGCATGGGCCTAGCTTTTGGGAACCCAAAACTACCTCCACACAAAATTGAGGTATTAAAATAGACCTTGAGTGGAATACATAATTATAGTTTTAGGGAGATATTAGTCTTTAAACTCCCCTTTTCTTTTGAACTGGGAGGAACACTCCTTATTTACAAATGTTTTTCACTTTTTAAAAAGCCTTTACTTCTTTAGTTGTTCCTTAATTAAGTAGAACCATCAAGAGGAGGATTTTTTTCAAACAGCCCTTTTTGTGTTTTCAAGTCATGGAAAGAAAAATCACTGCCTGACATATTAATTCCTTTATTGCTGGGTGAGGTGATATTTCAATAATTATTTCCCATGAATCTCATTGTACCCATAATTTGGGCCTCTTCCTCCCTTCCTCCAGAATTGGCAGTCATCTTCACTAGGGTTTAATGGCCACTGTAGTGAGGTCTCATGTTATCAATACTTTAAAATCCTTACATCCCTTTTTAGTAGATTCCATACTTCATTAAAGTGGGTATAAGCCCTACCTTTTTCATTTGCAACCCAGCCATGACATCTTATCCTACATTATTCAAGTCCATATTCTTCCATAAATCCTCTAAAGAAGATCAAGAGAACTTCCTTTCTGGGTCTTTTAAGACTGTTTGAGTACCAGGCCAGCACCCTAGCGGGTCATCTTCTATTCTTCATTCTTTTTTTTTTTAAACCCTTACCTTCCATCTTGGAGTCAATATACTGTGTATTGGCTCCAAGGCAGAAGAGTGGTAATGGCTAGGCAATGGGGGGTCAAGTGACTTGTCCAAGGTCACATAGCTAGGAAGTGGCTGAGGCCAGATTTGAACCCAGGACCTCCTGTCTCTAGGCCTGGTTCTCAATCCACTGAGCTACCCAGCTGCCCCCCTCTATCCTTCATTCTTGAGACTTCAGCTTGATTCCTTCACGATTCAACAAACATTGAATTATGTGTAAGGAATGCCAGTGTTTAAGGTGCTGTTTAAGAGCAGGGCAAACAAAGGTAAAAAAAGTGGACCTTCTGCCCTTGAGAAATATATACAAGTAAATGTATAGATAAAAAGTCATGTTAAGACTTTAAGATTTTTAGGACAGAGGAAAGATAAATAAAAAATATCCTGTGAACACACAGCTGAACTATGACTTTATGCACTGACTAAATGAGCTACAATACATTTTGTTATAAATAAACTGAAATGTATTTATTAAATAACCGGACACAAACACTTGAAAAATGCATGCCCTATTTTTATTTTTGTTAGGTTTGGGCTCTCCACACCTAAAAAACTAAATCTACTCTGATCATTTTGTTCTCATATGGTAGCTAAAGAGTGGGCATTTATGAAATGCTTTTGGAACCTGGGTTTTTCTTTCCCTTTGCTCTGAAGGCCAACCCTATTATATTTTACACAGATTCCTTTCTCCTGCTAGGGTCCTCTGATACCCAGTGGGATGGAGGATACTATTCTCTTACCATTGACTTAAGATTGAATAAATTATGTTCCATTCATTTTTTTTAAACCCTTACCTTCTGTCTTAGAATCAATACTGTGTATTGGCTCCAAGGCAGAAGAGTGGTAAGGGCTAGGCAATGGGGGTCAAATGACTTGCCCAGGGTCACACAGCTGGGAAGTGTTTGAGGCCAGATTTGAACCTAGGACCTCCCATCTCTAGGTCTGGCACTCAATCCACTGAGCCACTTAGCTATCTCCCCTTCATTTTTAAGTGCCATGCAACTAGCAGTCCAGTTCCATTTAACCACTTAATCTCAAATTAACTTTTATAAAAGACTATTTTCTTCAAAGGGATAGCAAGAATAAATTAATATAAATATTTCCCTCCAACACCATGGGGACATAATCCTCCCAACACCATTTTAATCTCTGGGAAGGAGAGTGGGATTAGGTTTATAACTCTCTTCCTACATAGCATTAGTCCCACCAAATTCAAGTCCAAAGCTCATTGGATAAATATTCTGAACACTTGCTCCTCAGGGCTCCCTTGCTGACTGAGGTCATCTGGCCTCAATTATTGGGCTAGGATCTCCATCATTTAATGTTCTTTGTTGGAAATGTCCCTCTTTGGACCTTGAGCTATAAAGTACAAATAAAAAACGTTGTTTCTTTGAACCAAATGGCTCAAGGGGGAGAGGAAATGGCCCTGAAGCCTTGCATCCTTTCTGCATGGTGCCACTTCTGTGGGTAAAGAAGTCCTTCACCCTTGGTTATGACTGTGGAAAGAGGCAGAACATACCAAATCAGTTGTAAATGTGCAGACAGTTTTGCTATGGGAAAAGACTGCTTCCAAACAGTTGGATAAGTCAGTTATCACCCAGCCAGTTAAGTATCTGAAGCCAGATTTGAACTCAGGAAGATAAGTCTTCTAACTCCAGGTTCAGCACTCTATCCACTATACCATCTAGCTGCCTGTGTTTATCAAATTCATATTTTTTATAAATGAAACTGCATTAAAATAGAATTTTATATCATTAATCACGTTACAATATATATTCAGAATTTGCATGATAGAGTCCTTTTCAAGCCCAAACTCTTTGGAATCCATCACTAAATATTCATTTAGTGCCTACCATATGCCAGGCACTGTGCCAAGCACTGTAATCTCATAAACAATTCTATAAAAAAAATACAAGTTTCAAAGTCTTCCAAATTACATCATCTTCCTTACTTTGGAAATGATGAAATAGCCACAAAGGCCTGAAGGTTCAATGCTACCCACCTAACACCGAGTGCCACCATTCAATCTCCAGGTGACAGATACCACTTAGGGGACTGAGGAATTTTGTACATCCCAAATGTACACTCTCAAAGTAGCATTTATTGCTTTGTTGACCATCAAGCTTTGAACTCATTCACAGCATTTCAAACTTTAAAAAAAAATCTTTTCAATAATCTGTGTCATTTATTGCTTCTTCCTATTGATCTTGATTCCTTAATGAATGAAAGGTAGTCTGGGAGGGGCAGGTGGATGAATAAATCATAAGTAATGATGTGCAAATCACTAGCAGAGAGCATTAAGATTTAAAGTTGGAAGAGACCTCGGAGATTCTCCAATAGTCTAATAGCTTCATTTTACAGAAGAGAAAACTGAGGGCCAGGGAAGAGAAGTGACCCAAAAAGCAAGTAGCAGAGATGAAATTCGAAACCAGGCCCTGTGACTGCATAACTACTGCTCTTTCCACGACTGAACCTTTTCCTTCATTAGCTTTACTTTCAAGAAGATAGTGAGTAGAGAGGTCTTAAGGATGAATCCCTCTGCTGAAAGCTGCCAAAACTGAAATTGCATTGTTCTATTACAAGTGATTTGGAGTGCTGATATGAACTCTCTACATCTCTTATTTGTTTTGCAAACAAACACAGGACACTCCACTCTAGTTATAATTCAGAGGCTTTTAAGCTAATTGAAATCCTGCCACCTTTACTCAATAAAAAGCTTTAGTCAGGACCCGTACATATTACTAATAATACATTCCGATTTTATATGGTACCTGGGACCATACTTGGACTTTAAAATGTTCATAAGGTAACGTATCCTTGAATATAAATATAGAAAGTTACGTTTGTCTTTTCCACTTAAAAAAATAATCTTACAGCTCTACTTCTATTCAGATAGGGGCAAATCTTGTTACTATCTCCAAGCACTGTTATAAGTTCATCTCTGGATATAATTTGCTATGCTTAGCCTTGAAATTTTTATCTAGTTGTGCTATGCAGAGAGCAATTTTAAAATCTGGCTGAATGGATCTCTGACGGCAGAGATTCTCTATCCCAAGAACCATATATGACAGGTAGCTAAATTGATCACTTTTAGCCACCTGAATCAGCAGAAATCTGAGTTTAGGAGGACCCTATGAAGACTAAGGAAATTGAGTACTGATTGCATTGCAATTAGGAAGCCTGTATTGGAGACCAACTTTGCGATTTCCTCCCTATGTGATACTGGGCAGCTAGGTGGTACTGTGGTTAGAGTGCTAGTCCTAGAGTCAGGAAGACCTGAGCTCAAATCCAGCCTCAGAAATTCACTACTTGTGTAATCTCGGGCAAATCACTTCATTTCTGTTTGACTCGGTTTCCTGAATTGTAAAATGAGGATAATAATAGCACTGACCTCCCAGAGTTTTGTGAGGATCAAATGAGAAAAAAAAAGTAAAGGGCTTAGTACAGTATCTGATATATAGCTGGCACTCTAAAACCCCTTCTTTCTTTTCCTTCCTTCCTTCTTAATTTCTCTGATCCTAGGGACCTACTACAGGGTCCTAAAAATCTCGTGTAGTGTCATCTTCAGTACTATAAAAATGGAAATTTTGCAGGACTGTAGATATATTTGTAAACTTACATTCTGAGGCTGTGGGGCTAATTTCTATAAACAAATATTTTTATTATGAGTCAAGAAAACTATTGTCACTAAAATAAAAACTATCCATCAGATAAGTCAGGTGGTGACTGTTTATTCAGGCCAGACTTTGGCAGATTTTCTATTGAGATGGCTAAAATTTTATAATATTACTGATTTCTCAGAAAATGTCTATATCTGATGACATATGGGAAAATTGGAAAAACAGAGATATTAGCGTCAGATGACCTCGATTCAAATCTTGCTCCATCACTTATTTTCCATATAACCCTGAATAATCCACATAAACTCAGTTTCTTCATCTGTAATATGTGCATTAGATTTGATGGCCTCTAAAGTTCCCTTTCAGAAATGAGTCTATGACTATAAGCTGATCACAAGAGAAATTATGTAAAAAGGACTATGAAAATGTGAGAATTCCATGAGGACAGAAGCCCTTTCATATCTAGAAGTATAGTTCCCCTAGTACCTCGGACAGTGTTCTGCCCAGAGTAGATGCTTAATAAATGTCTAACGGAGAAAATGGGTATAATTCTTTCTTTAAAGTTGCTCTTGTTTTCCCCTGCCTGCATTAGTGGAAACGGCAAAACTGGAAATCAACAAATTTAGTTTTTTATCCTACATAACACCTCAGGACACAGTAGCATATAGTAGCAAAGTAGCCAGTTCATATAGTCTCATTTTTTTTCTTTCCATGGGCAGATAACACAATATATTGAGCCCCATTTATAGGTGAGAAAACTGAGGTTATAAGAAGTTAAATGTTTGTTCACCCAAAGTCACACAAGCTACAAATAGTAGATCTAGGATCTTCAATCTCTGCATCGGTGTTCTTTCCCCTTTTCTCCTTTAGCACAATGCTTGCACCCCACCTGTTACAGCATCTCTGGGACCTTGGGATAGTCTCAGCATCTCTCTAAGCTTTGTTTTCTTCCTCTATAAAATGAAGCAACTGAACAAAATCGTCTTTCTGGTCTCCTCTAGATCTGTATTGTTCCAGGAACCGACCAGCATACAGATCTCAATAGGCCTGAAAATATTCTATAAACAGAATTTGAGTTCTCTGTGGATTCTAAAAATCCCATGGCACTAATATCAGAACTAGAAAACCAAATTATAATATTAAAGTAAAATTGGCAAGCCACGAGGTCTTCGTTTAAAAATGACATAAGGAAGAAAAGAAATTAAATAACAATTTCAGGTTTACCCAGCCTGTACTTAGCTCTTTCCTCTCCTCATCTCATCCTTTTCCCTCTACATCTGCTCATGACTCATTCCCTGCTTTCTGCCTCTCTTGCTTTTCCTCCTGGATTTTTGCTATATTGCCTAAGGCCGCTGGGTGGCAGTGTCTCCTCGTTTATACGGAGTAAATTAGTAGGGTGTGGATTGGGTTCTGGAGCCATGATTTCAGACTATAAAAGCACGGTTTCAAATGCCTATTTTTTGGGCAGAAACTCCTTCTACGTAAGCTACTTTGATGCTATTCTCAAATTTGCCATTTTAGCTGCCCAAACTACTGAGATTAAATGATGTGTCCAGGGTGACAATCAGGTTGTCTTGAAATTTGTGGTCTTGATCCTAAGACTTCTCTCTATCCGATGCATATCTCTGATTTCTTCTAACTTATTTTGTTGTCATTGCTACTATTGCTGCTGTTGCTTTTAAGAGGGCAAAGGCTTTTCTCATTTCTTTATGACGTTTTTTCCCATGCCAAAATGAAAATATAATGCTTGTGTCTGTTATAATGATTGAAATATGACTTGGAGAAAGCCCTAGATTCTGTCCCAGTTCATAGAATGACCTTGGGTAAGTCACTTTATACTCTGAACCCCTTTAATATGGAGATAATCATTTTTAAACTACTATAACAGGATTAAATGCTTTGTAAAACTTTAAAGTGCTTCAGAAATGTGAGGATGTAGAATTAAATATTGTCAACATGGAATCTAGAAACCCCAAACTTGTAGCCTAGTAAGATCTGATGAACTCCAAGTTTTAGGACTAGCTTGTAAATTGGAGACCCCAAAGTTTGTACTTGTTCCTTGAAGGAAATCCTAGGCTAACAGTTTCAGACTGAGTGGGGGACCCTCAGGGGAAAGACAATCCACTTCAGGTGGGGGCTAAGCCCAAGCCAAAGTCAAGTGACTCTTTGGCACTATAGGCAGTGTCTAAGTCTTGCCAGCTGAAGGTTCCGAGTTCGACCCTTCAAAGGAGAATGTGAAGAATTATAAAGAATTCACTTGCAACCTGCCCATCTTTCCTCTAGTTCAGAGGTTTTCAGTGAGTAGTCCAGGAACTTCTTGAAGTCCCTCAGACCATTTGAGAAAGTTTATGAGATCAAAAGTATTTCCATTCTAAAAAGCTTTAGTTTCTAATATGGTAAATATTGATTGAAAAGCCCACAGAACAAAAGCTTTGGGGTAGGGGTCAGGGTGGGTTAACAATTTTTAAGAGTGTAAAAAGGACTTAAGATCAAAAGTTCAAGATCCTTTCTAATGGGTTGACAAGATTGAAGAAAGAATTGGAGAGAAGCTAAACTAATTCAGCTATGGCATGACTGAATAATATTCCTCTGCTAATTGTCTTGGCCACCTTCAGCCTTTCACTTTACATTATTTTATTCTTTCCCCTAAATCTTTAACAAAGCACTTTAACCTTAATCAAATTAAGGAGAAGAGATTTTACTGCCAGTTAAAGATGATCAACTCCAGTGCCTCCTGGTTTACCCTCAGGCTAGAGGTAACAGACAAGAAAGGAAAGGAAGGGAAACTCTGCCTCTCTTTGGACTGGCCATTTTTGGTACACCTTCACTATATTCCAGGGGATATTGATTCAGACACATAGATTCTCTCTGTCATTCTTTTAGTGTGTTCCCTTCCAAATATAATATGAAATGTTCTCTACTCTTTCATTAAAGTGAAACCATGAACAACCTCCAGGAAGTGATGCAGAGCGAAAGGAGTAGAACCAGGAGAATATTGTACACAGAGACTGATACACTGTGGTACAATCAAATGTAATGGACTTCTCCATTAGTGGCAGTGTAATGTCCCTGAACAACTCGGAGGGTGTTATGAGAAAGAACACTATCCACATTCATAGGAAAAATTGTGGGAGTAGAAACCAAAGAAAAACAACTGCTTGAATACATGGGTCGAGGGGATATGGCTGGGGATATAGATTCTAAATGAACATCCTCGTGCAGACATCAACAACATGGAAATAGGTTCTGATCAAGGACACAAGCAATACCCAATGAAATTGTGGGCTACTGGAAGGGTGGGTGGAGGGGAGGGAGGGAAATAAAATGAGTATTCTAACAAAAAATAAAATAAAATAAAAATAAAGTGAAGCCATAAGTTATAAATGCAAAAAAAAAATCTATTCTTTAGAGTTGACAAACTTAAGGTCATTAGAATTAATAAAACATTACACATGACCACTGGAAAGAAATACAGTTGAAGCACTCATGGCAGCTGGGATCCCTGTATTCGGTTCCTGTATCACCTTTTCATGAGCTATTTCAAACTGAATTAAACCAAACAAAATTTTTTTTTACTGTATTCAACAGGATACTCCTGTTAAATGACAAGCACCATTATTTTCCAATTAAACTTTGAATCTCCCCCAGGGTAATACAGTAGTACTTTGTATGCAGCAGGCACTTAAGAATTTTCCACATTGGTATGGTATCATACATATGGTATCAACATGACACAATTGGCAAAATATCATAATTCAATAGAACATTTGAGATAGATATTTTTAGAAATAACATGAATTTTATATGTGATTTTTGAAGGAATTCTTCAAAAAAATATTGTTCACTAGAATAGGGCCATAATGTAGGGAAGCAGCTAATTAATGAATAAACCGGAATACTCAAGAAATTGTGAATAAATGATGTCAGAGATGATGCATTCTCATTCACTTATGGGTTCCCTTTACATAGGTCACTAAAAATAGCATCTTTCCAAATGTATTTTATTTTTAATGGTTTAATAATGATTACATTGAATAATAATATAATATGTATTTTGTCATTTTAATTATGTAATAATAATTTAGTCAATTGATTTAATGAGTTGATAGTTACATACTATTTAATCATTTAATAGTATAATACTTTACATTAAAATGCAGTATAATATTTAGCCAATACTTTATATTATAAAATATTAGTTTCCTAGCTACTGTCTTAGCTTTATCTGAGTCTTGTAGTATTCTTTCCTTACCTTTTGTTTGCTTAGATCTGTCCTCTCAGCCATTAATGAGATGTCTTCCTTCATACATGCTATCTCATTTAATCCTTAAGCAGCCCTCTGACCTAGATAACCCAAACAATATTTGGCCCATTCTATAGGTGAAAAGGTTGAGCTAAGCCAAGTACATGCTAGTATTTGACAGGAAAGAAGATGAAGTTCATTGAGGTTAATTATCTCCTCTACTACATACAACTAGTCAGTGGTTCAGCATCTTGTTTCTGTTGTTCCTTCCACAACATAATGGAATATTTTTTCAAAGGGAAAAATTGAATTATCTGCAGAGGTAAGTAGTAATTGGGTTTTTTTTCTCCCTTCTTCTTTAATCTTTTTTTTTAACTTATGTTCTTGGACATGGAGAGGACTCAAGAAAAATAAAAGAAAATATAAAATTTGTAGGTTTAATAAAAATATTTACATTTTAATACATCGATGGATCGATGATTTTATTAATATGGGTATGCCACTTGTGGATACAAATTGCCACCCAGCTACCTTTTCTCATCCTGTATTAGTTTTGTCCATGTACTCTAAATTCTCCTTGGAAGTTGCACCCAACATATTGGAAAGCTTCCTCTTTTTTTAAAATATTTTTATGGATGAAATTATAGCACTTTGGGCTATCCATCTGCCATGCTTCACTCTCTTAAATAATCAGCCCAGGGTATTTCTTATTTGCGATTTTTAATCAATAAGATTCTTTCCTTTGTGTTTGTTACATTAGGAAAACACTTAATAGTAGTATAATACAGATAAACATAACACTATTAAAATAGTCTGACATCTCTTTAAAAAATATTTTAATCCCTTAAAAAAAAGGTAACCATTTAAAATAGATTTCCAAGAAAGGAAAAGTTCTTTCTAATTAGCCTTACTGATTTATCAGAATAAAATATGTCTACAACAGTCCATAGCAACAACAAAAATATAAAGGCACAGTAACAGCTATTTTCTAAAATAGACAAACCTATTACAAATGTCAGTGACCTTATATCACTTGGCAAAAAGCAGTTGCAACAAACTGAGAATGAAAAATGACTTGTTGCAGAGCAATTTGACATTTCAACCAAATAGGTCAGCTTCATCATCATCATTGAGTTCTTGGATGCCCTTTTAGGATTTCCTGCCTTCTGAATGCCAAAAGAACTAGTATTGCAAATCATAAACTTGAGAGAGACTAGGGCACCTATGTTCTTAAAGGAAGGCACTGACATTCAAACTTTAGGCAGCTATAGCACCCCATTTTCACTATTTGATTTCATGACATAATAAATTTAGCTGGGTTTAAAAAACATTTTTTAAAATTCATCTTATCTCTCTGAGCCTCAATTTTCTCATCTATAAAATGAGGAGATTAGGGAGCATAGTATTGAAGAAAAAATGCTAGATTTAGAATCAGAAAACCATTGAATTTCCTGGCTATTTTTAGCTTTCCTTGTAGTCCTCTTGCATTAACTTTCCTCCCCTTTTATTCTATGGTATCCATATTCAACTAGATATCTTCCTAGGTGCTCATGCCACCTACCCTCAATAATTACCTTTTAACAAGTATCCTGTAGTGGATACATTGATATAAATAAACACCCTTCCACTCTCATCAGCACCACCAACTAAAACTTCATTTTCCCAGAATTCACATTATAGTTTTAGTCTAGAAAGACCTACACCATTCTTCTTTACTTCCCCAAAGATATAATTTAAAGTTCATAAGAACCAGCATTTCATGAAAGATAAGAGGATCATCCAAATAAGGATTTCTTAGCTGTGGAGAGGTGTAACAGCAATCCATCCATTAAGCAATTTTATAAAATGAACACAAATCTGTTACTGGCTAAGAGACAAAAAGGAGGATCAACTCGGGGTAAGTGATCTCAGCAAGACAGTCTATGATAAGCCCAAAGATCCCAGCTTTTGGGACCAAATTCCACTATTTGATAAAAACTGCTGGGAAAATTGGAGGACAGCATGGGAGAGATTGAGTTTGGATCAACATCTCACACCCTACACCAAGATAAACTCAGAATGGGTGAATGACTTGAATATAAAGAAGGAAACTATAAGTAAAATAGATAAACACAGAATAGTATACATTTCAGATCTTTGGGAAAGGAAAGATATTAGGACCAAGTAAGAGTTAGAAAAAATCATAAAATGTAAAATAAATACTGTTGATTACATTAAATTAAAAAGTATTTGTACAAACAAAACCAATGCAACCAAAATTAGAAGGGAAGCAACAAATTGGAAAGAAAATCTTCACAACCAAACCTCTGACAAAGGTCTAATTACTCAAATTTATAAAAAGCTAAATCAATTGTAAAAAAAAAATCAAGCCATTCCCCAATTGATAAATGGACAAGGGACACAAATAGGCAATTTTCAGTTAAAGAAATCAAAAGTATTAATAAGCACATGAAAAAGTGTTCTAAATCTTTAAAAATCAGAGAAATGCAAATCAAAACAACTCTGAGGTACCACCTCACACATAGAAGATTGGCTAATATGACATCAAAGGAAATTAATGAATGCTGGAGGGGATGTGGCAAAATTGGGACATTAATTAACTAATTAATTGATGCTCTTTGTGGTGGCAAAAAATTGGAAAATGAGGGGATGTCCTTCAATTGGGGAATGGCTAAACAAATTGTGGTACATGTTGGTGATGGAATACTATTGTGCTCAAAGGAATAATGAACTGGAGGGATTCCATGGAGACTGGAACAACCTCCAGGAAGTGATGCAGAGCGAAAGGAGTAGAACCAGGAGAATATTGTACACAGAGACTGATACACTGTGGTACAATCAAATGTAATGGACTTCGATATTAGTGGCAATGCAGTGATCCTGAACAATTCGGAGGGATTTATGAGAAAGAACACTATCCACATTCAGAGGAAAAATTGTGGGAGTAGAAACACAGAAGGAAAATAATTCCTTGATCACATGGTTTGGTGGGGATATGGTGGGAATGTAAACTCTAAATGAACATCCTAGTGCAAACATCAACAATATGGAAGTGGGTTTTGATTAAGGACACATGTAAAGCCCAGTGGAATTGTGTATTGGCTAGGGGAATGGGTCGGGGATGGGAGTGAAAGAACATGATTCTTGTAACCTAGGAAAAATATTCTAAATTGACTAATTAAATAAATTTTTCAATAAATAAATGCAACACAACAGAACTTACGCATAAGGATCTTTATAAGCTCCCAGTTGTTAGACATGAGCACAGTAGTGAAATAGTTTTGAGCTCTGTGCCCTGCCCCCCAGCCCCACTCCCAAGATAAGATAAGGGAAATTAGGTTCATGATTATTAGAATTGTTTATTAGAATTATTATTAGAATTGTCACATAGATTTTTAGTGGAAGAATAAAATCCAAGGGCACTCACATCATAGGACAAGAGGAGAATTTCAGTTTAATACTAAAGTATCCATTTATCCATTGATAAATCAGGACTGAATTTCATCTGCTAGTTCAATTTATGGAATAAGTCATGCCAGGTCAAGTAAAGCAAGATTTTGGGAAGGAAATTTGAACTTGATACCCTTGGCAAGTCAGTTGGCACCGAATGTGTTGGCAGTGTCAAAGACAAAAAGGAAGGTGAATGCAACAGTCAACATGCACATAATCATATAAGAGATTCCAAAAATAAACTTTCTGTCCCTCAGAGAAGCAGCTGGTTTAAGAGTTTCAGCTAACTAAAATTCTCCTGCTCTTTAAGAATCCTAAAAATATAGTACTTACCATCATTGTCAATAATCATCCCTGTATAAAGTATACAAAAAAACAAATATTAAAATGGCTTCAAAACTGATGTGTAGATAGTATGTGAACTACAAATTGTTACTAAAAGTAAAATGGACATAATAAACTCACCAATTTTAACCCTTGACAATGTTGTACCTACCCAATAATAACTGGTATTTATATTATGTTTAAAGTTTACAAAGCACTTTTACATGCATTTGAGCCTTGAAACAACCACATGAGATAAATATTATGGGCATTCTCCCCGTTTTACAAATTAAGAGTTCTGAATCTGGAGTTCGTGAACTTTTCAAAATATTTTTAGCAACTACATTTCAAAATAATTTATTTCTTTTGTAAACTATGTATTTAATTTTATGAAGTGAAAAAACATTATCCTTAGAAGGGGTGCATAGGCTCTACCAGATTCCCAAAGGGGTCTATGACACACACATACACACAAAAGTTATAAACCCCTTTTAGAGATGTAGAAACAAAGAGAGGAAATGAGCAGGACCTTAGGGGCCACTGAGTCCATCCCCTTCATTTTACAGATGAATGAGCTCAGTCTTTCTTCTAATACTTTTAATATCTCAAGGCTATGAATTGTATCCTTCCAGACATTCATCTTTTATTCACTATATATAAGATTTTTTTAAATTCATGCCATATGAATTAAATACCAGGCCACTCCTTTTTCTATTTAACACAACCTTGAAGATGACATACAGTTTGTATCTTGAGTGAAAGTCATCCTTGGTAATATGCTAGATCCTAATTATACCCATCTATGTGTTTTTCTATCCCCCCTCTGGGACCTTCTCACTTTCACATGTACAAAACTACAATGCCTAACTCTGTGAGCCAAAAATGTAAGGGATGTAATAAGGTTATTTGATTTTGCCAAATAAAAGTATCTTTAAGACAGAATTATTCTACCTTTACTCATTAAAAAGGATAAGTGCCATATTTGCATTGAATAAGAATCTAATGAGATAACAGATAAGGACACTGGTCTCTGAATTGGAAATATTGGGTTCCAATCTCACCTGGGACACATATTGGCTCTTTAGCCTTATGAAACACATTCAGAATTTCAATGTCTCAATGGCAACTTCCTAGGATTATCAATGGAAGTTACCAATCTGTACTGGTAGAAGAAATTTTCTATATCAATAAAATTATGTGTCCAAAACAAACCAAAAAAGAGAGAATTTTATAGAGATTGAGGGTCTCTTTATTCCAATGAAATGAAATTTTTATAGGAAAGTATATATATACACACATATATATATATACACATACAAACACACACATATATATGTTATTCAGGTGTCTGTGTGTGTATATATATATTCAGGTGTATATCCTCTGAAAATAACTGGTCATTTGACCATGTTCTTAATCTCTCTAAGCCACAGTCACCTTATTTCCTCATCTTTAAAATGGGACTAATAAGGTCTGCAGTATTTACTTCAAAGAATTGTTGTGAGTTTCAAATAAAACAACTAAACAGTGCTCTGAAAGCTTTGAGAATTTCTATATAAATGTCAGTTATTGTTAATTTTAGACAATTATTGTTTTTCCTCTTAATATATAATATTAAGATAAACATATATAATTTGTTATAAATAAGTAATAATTATAATACAATTTCTTATCCAAGAGAAACAAATTTTCACACTAACTATATCCCAAATTGTCTCATTTTCCCCCTCCCTTCTACCCCTCCATAAAATTTATGCTGACAGTTCTCTGAATCGTGTTTTGTTCTTCATGCAATTTTTCCCTTTTGTTCTCTGAAAAAGGTAATGGTGCATAAACTGTAATTACCTTCATGGTGGTCAGTTAGCATATGTCTTTCATGAGCACTAAAAAATGAAATCACCAAGATCCCATAAAATTATGGTTTGTATTGCTTTGGGTCACATTATAAAAATTACTCATTTATTCCTCTCTTTAAGGAGAAGCTGTGAACCATTCTTCCACTTAGATGATACTTTTTTATATCCCCAGCAATGACATCATTATGGATATGATTCAATTCCTTCAATGGCGTATCAATTCACTGGTTGTTCATAAATGACTTAAGAATTGTGGGGTGGTTAATATCTCTCCTTTTTTGACTTTGCCATCATCACTTATAGGAGGGGGTCACCACACTATTTCATAGGTCACTACAACAAAACTTACCTGGTGGCCAACCTACTGCCCATGAGTAGTTTTTCACTTCTAAGCTCAAGGTAGCTTTTACTTAATCTAACAAATACTTTATAAAAGCTGAGCTATCAAACATGACAAGAGGGCTAGGTGAATGTACAACCATGTTCAGAAAACATGAACCTGCCATAGCATTTCAAGAAGCCTCATCTGAGACACATACTGGCTGTGTGACCTTGGGAAAGTCACTCAGAAACTCTGTATGAAGTAATCTCTTTAAAAAATATATTGGATTTTGTAGTTTAATCCTCCTTATATACAACATAATTAAAATTTATTGCTGTCTACCTATGTTCAACAGCAATTCATGGTTGAGGACTTTAGCTTTACAATGGTTTTATTTACTTATTTTCAAATATGTAAATTACGCTTTACCTTTTATTTCTTCCACTGAGTGTTTCAATAACAAATACATTCACCATATTAGTAAGATCCCTGCTCTTACCAACCTTCAAAACTACTGAAGTAGAGATGGTATTGAAATGTTCCACAAGAAACAATGTTTTTAAATCTGCCCTAAGTTTCAAATGTCATTTCCTTGTGGTTTTAATATGAATTCCAAGAATTTGGATATTTCATTGTACTTGTCTCCAAATTTCTCTTTCTACCCTACAACCATCATCTTGACGATATAATTATATTTCTTTCACAAAATCACAATCAAAAATTTCAAGAGTCTTTCCTAATATCCTTCTCTGGGCTCAGACCATTTCATAGTTTAAATATCACCATTTGGCCCTTGGCAATATAACAGTCATGAACTTTCATGAATAAATTCGTGTTTTTAAGATTCTTTCTCTTTTCTAGTTTCTCTATTCTTTAGCTCTTGATGTTTTTCCTAGCCTTCAGCATCAGGTCAAAGCTTTGTGGAATGTTAATTAGCTCACTGATTTCTTAAGACAATATTTTGAATTTTATAATTTGATTATGCTTATATGTAATGTAATTACATTTTATTACTGTCTCATATTACATTTGCCAGTATTTAAGTGCCAATTATGAGAAACAAAAAAATTGAATTGAAAAATTTCATTCTTTAAAAAATGAATGATGAAATATTCTGCTTCAGAAGGAATTTTAGAGCTAGAAGAACTAATATCTTAGTGGAAAGTGGATTCCAGGAATATAGACAAGGCAATACTGGATTTTTAAAAAGCATTAAGATTTATTACTTAAATGTAAGTACCTTTAACATTATTGCAGATGTATTAAAATCCTAAGGAAAATATATCTTTACAACAGGAAAATGGAATTTGAAGATCTACCTCAGGATTCACTGTCAGTCAGTTGACAAAGATTTACCAAGGACCTGCTAGGTGCCAATCAATCAACAAATAACTATTAAGTGCCTACTATGTTTGGGGCATTATGTTAAATATTGAGTTACAGAGAAAGAGAAAACAAAGGTCCCTTCTCTTGAGGCACTCAGTCTAAAAGATAGAAGAAAACTTGAAAAAATTTACAAATAAGGTATGTACCAGATAACTGAGATTCAAAGATGAAGCTTCAAAATTACGATACTTGGGCATAGTTCCAAAGCTAGGCAATCACAAAGCAAATCTCTTGATTCTCAGCATCCTGTTGCTTCATATATCATGATACCATTAAATAGAAACTCAAAATCTCTCTGTTCTTGGATTGATCAATCAATAAATCTTCATTAAGTACCTATTATAAGTCCAGCAAAATGCTAAAAGCACTGCTGATGGCAAACAGGTGGCAATCTAGCCAACAGATACTGGCATATAAATAAAGAGGAATATTGAATCATGCCAATTGTTACACCTAGTCAATGTTACACCTAGAAATCAAGGCAAGATAAAAAGTGTTCTAAGTTGATATGGTAAATATCTTCCTATTTCTTTTTCATCCTGATTTTTAATTAATCAAAGTGGTGACCTTCTGAAATGGAAACTCCATTGATACCAATTTGTAGGATATTATAGATCTATCTGGAGCAATGAGAGATTAAGTGACTTGACCATGGTCACAAAGTCATTTTGTGCCAGAAGTAGGACTTGAACTTGGGTCTTTCTAAAGCCAAACTACCTCTTCAATGTGCACAGATAAGGGGAAACAGCCAGAAAAACAGAAATGTATTTCAAATGTTATGTTGATGAATTGATAAAGAACAAGATAATAGAGAAATCTCATGAAAAATATTCTTCAAATCTCAGAATCTGTGTTACTTGATATTACGGGATATTCCATTACAGTGATTCCAGAAGAACTAAAGAATATTTATCCAGTGCTATATCTCACAAGAAAGATGATTATTATCTTTGGACTAATCAACATTTAAAAACAAGATATGAAAACAGAGTATAATTATACACAGCAAACTTTCTGAATATTTTTAACCAGAAGTCTCTAGTGCACTAAGTCCATGGTCTCACATGAAGATGTTTTTGAAATGCAAATCTTTAGATACTCTATAATATAATGATACTTAAGAAATGCTATATAACAATGATCCTTCTTCTTGGACCTTGGATCTATCCATATACAGAGACAAAACACACCAAATTTAACCATTTGAATCAAGGAAGGAGACTGTGGCATAAGAAATAGTGAATAAGTCCCTCCATGGCTTTATCTAAAACTGTGTGAGGCATTGTGACCTTTGAAAAGATGTATAATCCTATTTTCATGTGCTGTAGTATAAGCACTTCAACACGAAATTTCTCACTGCCATTTCTTGTTATCTTTGGGCGCATGAGAGAAGCATCTCTGTCAATTCCTTCATGGGCCTCTCCAGAAAGTACATCTTTCCATTTGGCTATCGCTTCTTTCTACTCCTTCTGTTCATAGCCACAATGTCAAGATTGGTCTGATGTAGTTCCTCTTAAAGTTGGTCATGAGATTAAGTGCCCACATTTAGAGTACTAATATCCACGATAACGATCTAGAGGGTCCAAAAACGGTGACTCTTGTTGCCTTATCTAAGCTCCGGCTTTCTGCTACTTTGTCACTATCCCAGCATGAGGAAGTCATTTTGTATTTGTCTTTGTTTCTCGAGTGACCAGGGCCAGCTACTGCTGCTGAAGCTCTCTTTAATAAGCTCAGAAAACAGTCTGTTGCCAGAACTGTACTTGAAGCTTTCCCAACATGGTAGAATCTGCCAGAGCTTCAGCTCCACTGAGAACACAGTCACCTCCTCTCCTAGCATAAAGCACTGGAAAAGAGCTCTGTGCACTCTACTACTTACTTGTATTTGGATTTCTTTTTTTTTTTTAATACACCCTTATTTTCTGTCTTAGTAACAACTCCAAGACAGAAGGGCAAGGGCTAGGCAAATGGAGTTAAGTGGCTTATCTATGGTCACATACCTATGAAGTATCTCAGGCAAGTTTTGAACCCAGATCTTCTCAACTCCAGCCCTGGGACTCTATCCACTGAGCAACCTGGCTGCCCTACATATTTAGAATTGAAAGTGCTTGGTACTATGCCTCACAGATAGTAAGTGCTAAATAAATGCTTTATGTATTTATCTGTCTATTGTGTGAGCCATTTGAACAAGTTAGTAATCCAAAAAAAGTATAATGAATGGAAAAAAGCACATAAACATCAATTATAATCATTTCAAACAGAAACAACCACTGAAAATCAACTTCCATAGCAAAGGGGACCAAAAGAGCCTAGTGACTATTAGTAAATGAAAATATACTTGCATTTCACAAGTGTTTTCCAATGTCACAAATCCTTTATTTTAAGCTTAGTCAACACTTTCCTATCAATTATCTGTTATGCAGGCAAAAAGCCTGTCAATAACTTAATATTTTGCTTTTAGGAGTTGGCGTATAACCTGAATAATAATTAGAGATTTTTCTAATTTTTCTGCTATGGCAAAAAGCAAAATGTTAGCTATATATGTATTTCCATATATACTCATGTGTATGTACATGGATATATACATGTATACATACATATAAACAGAGCCATTATAAATAAATATAGGTTACTTCTCATTCATATTATCTTATTTTAAATTTCTAATGGCCTAGAGGAGAGAATGCTAGACTAGATGCTCCAGGTTTGAATGTGAGTCCTGTTATGGAGCTCTGAGCAAGTCTCTATCTTTCTAGCCTTGAGTTTCCCCATCTGTAAAATGAGAATTGGACTAACTGCCCGCTAAAGTCCCTTCCATCTCTAAATCCTATTAAATTCTTTGATATTTATGATGTCCAACATAGAGGTAAGGTCAGAGATGAGTCATAACATTTATCTATCACCATGTACTTAAATTCTCTTACAACCTAGGAAGATTCCACTTTAGTCTGGCCATGATTGGGCCAAAGGCAAATGAAGAAGAAAAGAGAAATGTTGTAGGGATGTCTTCATAAAGTCCTGGTCCCTATGGGGATTCCAAAAATCTTTCAGGAGTTCTCAAAAATAAAAGTATTTTCATAACAACATAAAATGTTTTCACTTCTAGTATAGTATATATTGAGGGGTAAACCCACATAAATAAAAGCTCCTTGATGTTCTCAATAATTTTTAGCAGTGTAAGGAAAAATCAGACTGAAAGTTTGAGAATTGCTGCTGTAGAGGGTATAAACACCTCAGAGTAAATTAAAGCTACTTGATCTAAAAAATCAATCATACAAAATGTTGTCATGTGGGATTAGCATTATATCCTGAGATAAGTAATGTTGTCCACTTGTTTGCCATTGTAGAAGTAATGGTTCTCACTTGTGTCAAGGTCAAAATCTTGAGCAAAATAGAGCAAACAAGATTAATACAAGTTATGATGATATGTAAATATCATCTCATTTGATACTCAGAACAAATGTATAAGTGAGGTACTACAGGTCACTAAATACATTTTATAAATGCGGAAATGGAGTCAGAGTGGTTAAGTGACTTACTTATCCAAGGTCGTAAATCACCCTGTCAAATAAATAGTCTTTTTTTGCTTTTTGCTTTGCTCATTGATTTGAGATTGGGAAGCATATATTAAATATACTTACATTCTAGTGCTATTTTCTATTTCCAGTTTTACCCTGACTGATGAATGTTACCCAGGTTGAAATGACTTTTATTTTCAAAGAGAAACAATAACATTAGATTTGCTAGGCAAACTTGAGAGATTTGTCTAGCTTAATAGTGTTGACTTTTCCCATCATAAAATGAGAAACTAGCCATTTTTGTAATAGCATACAACAATCATGGATTGAAAGATAAAAACATTGAGGCTATTAAGGATGAAACATACCAGGTGCTATGATTATTCTAAGTGCTACTTAGCAACATTCAGTCTTTGTTCTGCTAATTGTTTTTCATGCTTTACAACCACACTTTCATTTTCATATGTAATGATTTGTGAATCTGTACCTCTGTTCTCTTTATTTAAAGAGTAAGCAAAATTGGTTATTTATTTGACAGAATAATTTGCATTAGACACAATCAGGATGGATGTAATTCTGAACCTACTTATGGCTTGAGATGAGATGTCTTTATCATGCAGCCAATTGATATGTGGTCAAATATGGACAGTTTTCAAAAGAAACAAAATAACTAATGTCCATCTGGAAACATGGTCCAGATCACTAAATCATTTTGGGATCTCATGTTTTCATCAAAGGTACCTTCCATATTTACCAAAATCATTTTTAAAAAAAGATGTTGTGGAGAAGGGAGGATCAATGGAACAGACTTGGGGTAAGTGACCTCAGCAAGACAGTCTATGATAAGCCCAAAGATCCCAGCTTTTGGGACCAAAATCCACTATTTGATAAAAAAAAAACTGCTGGGAAAACTGAAAGACAGTATGGGATAGATTAGGTTTGGATCAACATCTCATACCCTACACCAAGATAAACTCAGAATGGGTGAATGACTTGAATATAAAGAAGGAAAGTATAAGTAAAGTATGTGAACACAGAATAGTATAGATGTCAGATCTTTGGGAAAGGAAAGACTTTAAGACCAAGCAAGAGTTAGAAAAAAAAATCACAAAATGCAAAATAAATAATTTTGATTGCATTAAATTAAAAAGGTTTTATACAAACAAAACCAATGTAACCAAAATTAAAAGGGAAGCAACAAATTGGGAAACAATCTTCATAACAAAACCCTCTGACAAAGGTCTAATTACTCAAATTTATAAAGAGCTAAATCAATTGTAAAAAAAAAAAATCAAGCCATTACACAGTTGATAAATGGGCAAGGGACATGAACAGACAATTTTCAGTTAAAGAAATCAAAACTATTAATAAGTACATGAAAAAGTGTTCTAAATCTCTAATAATCAGAGAAATGAAAATCAAAACAAGTAGGTATCACTTCACACCTAGCAGACTGGCTAATATGACAGAAAAGGAAAGTAATGAATGCTGGAGGGGATGTGGCAAAGTTGGGACATTAATGCATTGCTGGTGGAGTTGTGAATTGATCCAACCATTCTGGAGGGCAATTTGGAACTATGCCCAAAGAGCGCTAAAAGACTGTCTGCCCTTTGATCCAGCCATAGCACTGCTGGGTTTATACCCTAAAGAGATCATAAGGAAAAAGACATGTACAAGAATATTCATAGCTGCACTCTTTGTGGTGGCCAAAAATTGGAAAACTAGGGGACGCCCTTCAATTGGGGAATGGCTGAACAAATTGTGGTATATGTTGGTGATGGAATACTATTGTGCTTAAAGGAATAATAAAGTGGAGGAATTCCATGGAGACTGGAATGACCTCCAGGAATTGATGCAGAGTGAAAGGAGTAGAACCAGGAGAACATTGTACATAGAGACTGATACACTGTGGTACAATCGAATGTAATAGACTTCTCCATTAGTGGCAATGCAGTGATCCTGAACAACTTGGAGGGATTTACAAGAAAGAATACTATCCACATTCAGAGGAAAAACTGTGGGAGTAGAAACACAGAAGAAAAACAACTGCTTGAATACATGGGTCGAGGGGATATGGCTGGGGATATAGATTCTAAATGAACATCCTAGTGCAAATACTAACAACATGGAAATGGGTTCTGATCAAGGACACATGTAATACCCAGTGGAATTGACTGTCAGCTATGGGAAGGGTGGGAGATAGGAGGGAAAGAACATGATTCTTGTAACCAAGGAATAATGTTCTAAATTGACTAAATAAAAAAAAAAAAGATGTTGTGGAGAAGAGAAAATAGGAAATGATACTGAAGCTGCTAATGTTCTCTTGACCATATTCTGTACAATATTATTTTCCATTGCTTTTTCATACATTTAACTACATGATTGCCTGACTTCCTATTCTAATTAAACATATCCAACATAATACCTTTTATGATGTTAATTGGAGGAAATCTATTACTGATACTATCTCAATTATCTTCTGAATTTCCATATAAAACCTATTATGATGATTATTAGAAGAAATCCATTATTGATTCCATGCTACAGCCCACTTAAACCCACCATACATCTCTCCATTATCTTTTTTTTTTATTATCTTTTGAATCATTTGAAATTCTGATTTTTCAGGACTTTGGGTGGCTCCATGAACTCAAGTTCATGGCATGAATGTTAGCAAAATATCAGTGTTCACAAACCCTTTTTTTTTCTGTGTCAGTGAACATTTTGGCATCACTGATAGCATGAATAATTCTGAAAATGTAACTCATACTAATCTTTCTCCTATCCAATGCCAAGTCTGGCTCACTGCTGTCTACCACGAACATTTTATAGATAAAATAGGACAGTAGACAAAGATTTCCAGGATTTTTAGAACAAGTTGTTTTTATCCTTAGTGACAATAGAACCAGCAAGTTTGCATTTGCACATAGGCTTCTTTTCCCTTCTAGAGGGGTTGATTGCTTTATGAGTTGATATATTTTTAATATTCTGCCATCTTGCTCCATATTTGTTTTAAAGAGAGTTAATATTCAGACGCAACATTTCCTTCAACTGCCAGGTCTCTCCATTTGACAAAATGATCAAAGGTTTACTTTGTTAAATCAATCTATGTCTTCTTTTTCCTTCTCTTTGTTTTAAATTACCTAAATTCTATATGAAAAGGTAACAATCCAATTTAATTTCTTTCATCCATTTTCCTTTTTTTTTTCCTTTGGCACAACTAACATGAATAAAACAGGAGCCATCATAATTGCTTATAATGTCTTCTTTCTCCTAATTTGGTATCACTTCCTTTTTTCTCACTCACTTATGACCTGACTACATATAGATGATTCAGAAACTACACCAATGCTGGTAACCATTTATTTTCTATCTGTTACGATATAACAAATTTTGCTTTTTCATAATGTTTGGTGCTGACCATGCCAAATCTCTTCTTTTAAAAACCATTTATGGTACTTAGACATGCAACTATAAATGGGTCTATAAGCCCTCAGCCTCTGTCAATTCATATCCTGCTTTAGATACATACTATGTGACCCTAGGCAAGTCACTTAGCCTCTGTTTGCCTCAGTTTCTTCATACATAAAAATGTGGATACTAATAGTATCTACTTCTCAAGATTGTTTAGAGTGAGGTAATATTTGTCAGGTTCTTTACTAAGTGCGATCTACCTATATATGATATTTTCCAATTTATCATTCACTGCCCTTTCCTAAGTTCATTTTTTACATTTAAATCATTGAGTACTTAAGAATATTCAGACGAGGTTAGAAGAATATAGATTTAATTATAAAATTTCTCTACCTCCTTATCATAACTCTGCAACAGATGTTAGTACAGAAAAATTTGGTTATCTTCATGGTGTTCTTCTTGTTTATGTTCATCATGAGCTCTGTAAGATGACATTACCAATTAAACCATAAAGATTTTTTCTTTTGGTCTTTGAGTGCATGATGAACCAAACTCTTAAAATTAATTTGTTTTCTTCTTCAAAGATCTTTCTGGTTTCACTTATAATGAGAATCATTATCATCTGGTTCTCTTCCTTTAGTAATATATCAACTTATTGGTCATCGTACATGAATCTCCCATTTAGATTGTCAACAGTTACATTAATGTTTACAGATGGTCTAAAAACTGTGATTCTTGGCATCTTCTCCCCCTCCTTCCACCACTCTGTGACCACTACTTCAGAAGTAGGAGAGAGCACAGAACTAAGGACCATTTTGTGTTTTTCTTCGTTTCCTGAGTTGCCATAGCCAAAAAATTATGCAAATCATGGCAAAATTCTACAGACTGGAACAATAATCAAGGTTTTGTAACTGACTTAATAACGACTGGACTGCACAACTAGAAATCAAAAGCATAAAGTCCTTCTTTTCTAGTAAAATAAAAGTATTCACAGTGAGTTAGTTTATCAAATGATTGTTTTTTCCCTTAATAAACTTGCCAACTGATTTTTTCCCAGCCAAACGCCCACATCAGTCCTTCTAAATAGAGCCTTTTTGAAAAGTGAAACACTTTTAAATGTAAACTACAGAGTCTTAACAAAAGTTAACTTGTGGTGCCTCATTTCTAAAAATGTCTAGACACTTTTAAATATAGAGACGATTGTAATTAAGATGAGTGAAATAATTTGGCCAAAAAAACAACATTACAAAACCAAAATATGAAGCCAAACATAATGCAAAATCCCAGTGTCAACTTGAAAAATAAATGAAAATCAAGTCCCACTGTTCTATGGTAGACCTAGAAAAGGGAATGGGGAACTATTCCATACACCATGGATCCAATAAAGTATTACTTAATTGGTAGGACATTTGCCCATTGCTGTCTCCACTCTGCTTCCTAAAAACAATTACCTTGTGCCCTGTGTAAATGACTAATTCACAAATAACCCACGTTCAACCAGTAGTATAACTTGCTTAGCCACTCTTTTTACCACTTTCAGGATATCCATAGCATCCACAGAGGAAGTGTAGACAATGGAAAACACACTGAATCTGAACTCTGAGGACCTGGCTTCAAATTCCAGGTCAGCTACCTACCACTTGTGTCTTGAGTAAATTATTCCACCTCTCTGGAACTCAGTTTCCTGTTTTATAAGATGAAATGGTTGGACTAAAATGGAACACGAAGGCTTCCAGTTCTAAGTCTATGATCCTGTCAACAAAATTAACAAAATATAAAATTCCTATAGAAAATCATAACAAAATTCAGACTCAGTAGAATCCAAAGAAGCTTGGAAAAAAAAAACACTAAGGTTATAAACCAGGAGTTCTTAATCTTTTTGTGCTAGGGACCCCTATGGCAATCTGGTGAAGCCTATGGATTCCTTTCCAGGATTATAGGTTTGGTTTGGGTTTTTTTTTTTTAATATTTGAAGGAAATATTAAATTTCTGTTAGATGTTAATGGAAATGGAGATGTAGAGTTTTTCCAGTCTAAGTTTTTAGGACTCCACATAGCCCCCACCAACATCTCTCCACAGATCTCCAAGTGTTTGTGAGTCCTATGTTAAGAATTCTAATGTTTGACACATGGCTTAGGCACCATGTGTCATGTCAAAACCATGGGTTTTGCTAATGCTATTTATGAAATAAATCCAAACAGACTTGGAAGCAAAAGTCATTTCATCTTTCATATTTTACCTCAACAAATCCTACCATATTATTCTTAACTAAAATTAGAGTTCCAACTTCCCTGAATGGGGACTAATATCCTAAAGTTCTATGAGTAAAAAGCTATTTTGGATATTCCTCTCTTACAGCCTAAATGACAACACATTTTCCAATCCTTTCTTTTAAATCAACTCTTAATAAGGAAAAGTGAACTAGATGGAAAATAATAGATTTATATTGCACTTGTGCAATCTCATTCTAACTTCAATTGTGTTACTAAACTGAGAAAGCAAAGTATTCCCTTATCTGTCTTATAATCAACTTAGAGAATTATCTTTTTTAGTTTACTTTTTCTATAGCATATCCCTATGGGTCAATATAGAACTAAAAAAAACACTATCAGTGAAAGGATAGGTGCCATAATATCCCTAACTGAAGAAAAAAGAACAGATAGAGTAAAACAATGCAATAATATGACTATAATCTAAATTTCACAGTGGGCTTATAGAGTCCTATCAGATTTGAATTTCTCTACAGACCCCCATCTCTCTTCTTTGAAAGAGACCACTGAATTAAAATTAAATTCTTGTATTCTTAAACAGAAATGATAAAGCTACATGGGGAACATTTAAGAATAAAGAAGACATCTGTAAATCCAGATGATGAATGTGAATTAAATTTAGAGATAAAATTAAATTAGTCAAAAATTCAGTGGAGGAAAAAGAAAAATTATCAAAAACACTACAAGGAGTAACATATGGGGGGGGGGGGTTATAAAGAATTCCAAAGTTGTAAGGAACCCAAAAGACCCCCTATTCCAATCTTTCCTTAGATAAGAATCCCCTCTACAACATGCATCCAAAATGTTAATCTAGTCTTCATCAGAAAACCTCCAGAGAGAAGAACCACTGCAAAACTAACTGTGGATTCCTGATTTCCTCATACTTTATTTACAAAATTTAGTCCATCAGTCACAAGCTCCCTCCCCTCTCAATTTCATGCTTCAAATCACCAAAATATCATTCCTCATTCTCTCCTTAGCTGGTCCCATCTAAGAGGTTGAAATGGTTTCCCTCCTTGGCAGGCATCCTTTTATTTGTGTCCTTAATCCTATCCCCTCCTACTTCATTAAAGATTACCCCACTCCCTCTCTTTTTAATTCAGTCTCCTTTTTTCCATTGGCTACTGTAAGTCCAGATATCTCCCATTATTAAAAAGGTTTTATTTGACCTCAAGTTACTGAGGAGAGGAGAAAGCAGAGTAGGAGGAAGGGGGGAAAGAGACAGACAGACAGACAGACAGATAGACTGACAGAGACAGAGACAGAGAGAGACAGAGAGAGATGGTAGAGACTCTAAATTGAAAAAGATTACAATGTAGTGATGATCAAATGTGATTATGAAATGCTAATAAAAAGTAAATACAGAACCTTTTAACAGAAATAATTTCTACTATAGAATAGACGTAGATAATTATAGAATTTCACAGTGCCTTTCACTAGGGACCTTAGAGATTCTCTGAATTAACCCCCTTCCTTTACAGATGAATAGAGCAGCTAAGTGGCACAGTGGATAGAGTACCAGGCCTAAAGTCAAGAAAGACTTATCTTCCTGAGTTCAAATATGGTTTTGGACACTTACTAACTGCATGACCCTGGGCAAGTCACTATACCCTGCTGTTTGCCTCCATTCCTCATATGAAAAATGAGCTGGAGAAGGAAAGAGCAAGACACTCAAGTATCTTTGCCAAAAAAAAAATAGTATCTCAGAGATTTAAACGTGACTTAAAAACGACTGAACAAGAAGTCACACAGCTAGTTAACAGCAGAGGTGACATTAAGACCCGAGTCTCTAATTCCCATGCTGGGGTGCTTTCCAAAACACCATGCTGTCACACTGGAAATGATCATTTGAAAACACATTGTGGCGAAATGTTGTCCTCAAACTTAAAATTAAAGTGTCAAGCAAGTAACAGTAGAGAAAGACTAAGCAAATAAAGAAAATGAAATTAATTGAGAATGTGTTCTAGAAAGATGGAAGCTTAGACACAAACAGTATCAATATGAATATATTAGGAGCCAGATCCACTTCAGAAGGGAAAATCTAAAAACTATAGATTTTAAGAAGAAATTAAACAACCCTGTTATCAGCCCCAAACCATGCTGCCTCTCCTCCAGAAAGTAAAAATAAAAAATAAAAAATAGATCGGAGGACTTCTGAGCTCTTTTCCCAGCTCTAAACTTTTATTGTCTTTACTTTAAACTGACTGCCATCTGAGGTTGGTATGATGTCCAACTTTAAAAGTATTCATTATATTACAGCATTATAACAGCATTATAACAGATGAGGCAAGAGGAGTTTAAGGAATGGCTAAGGAGCTGACCTCAAAGCCAGAAAGCCTTGAGATCAAATCTTGCCTCTCTCACATACTAGCTATTTAAACCCTGAGCACAGCACTTGATTATGAGGGCTCTAGCAAAGAAACTGCATTAGCAGAGAAAGTGTTCTCACCCTAAAATTCCCTGAAACAGCTAAATCATAAAGCTAGTTCCCTCTACTATAATATTCTACATTTACATTTAAGGGCTAAAAATGATTCCCCTTAAGACAATGCAGTGATTTCAGTATTACCCACATAACAAGTAGAGTGCAGAATGCAGCTCAGGACTCATCTATAAAATGGGAATTGGACTTTATTTTAGATTCTGACTCTCATAGTTACCCTGCTTTGTGACCTGGTCACAGAGGCATTTACTCTCTCCCAGTTTTCTCATCTGTAAAATGGGTTGTTGTGAGGAATAAATAAGATAAATTATATAAAGCCTTTTGCTAATCTTAAAATTTATGTAAACATAAACAAGTAATAGTAATGACAGTAGCAATGAGTAGTAATAGCAATAGTTGTAGTAGTAGTAGTAGTAATAGTAGTAGTAGTAGTAGTAGTAGTAGTAGTAGTAGTAGTAGTAGTAGTAGTAGTAGTAGTAGTAGTAGTAATAGTAGTAAAATAAAGATAAATCATGGCTACTCTAATTTACCTTCTTATGAGAATACAGGGCAAATCCTTTTGTAGTGAACATTATTATTCCACGAATCTATGTTACAAAAAATGTGTCAGTTAATGGGCTTCATTATGTTAAACATATCAGAAGTCCAACAGGGAAGAAATGAGTTTTGGTCAAGCTGCTGGAATTGAAATATCTTATTTTGAAAAGAGTTATGGAATTTCTTGGGTTTTTTTTTTACCAGCCATTATTTCACTAGTATTGTTACTATATGATGATGTACTTCCTATAGCAATTCAAATAATCACCTTATCATTAAATATTAATCTCAGTGAGGGGCAGGAAAGATTGTGAGTTGCTCAGGGTTACACAGCCAGTGTGTGATAAGGCTGAACCTGAAATATCATATTGCCATTCATCTAAAATTTTTAGTAATAACCCCTAATTTTTTAAAGGGTCAAGTAACTAAAAATATCCATTCAACTATAAAAGATGTAAATAACTTTCTATTCTGCACAAAAAAGGTAAACATCAGTGATTACTTTGGTACATTAAAACTTGAATTGTCTTTTTCCACTTAATTTTTCTATCACATAAGACAAACAAACCAGCCATGTGAATACTAAAATAAATTTGGCTAGTCTTATAAGACTAGTTTTTAATGAGAGATATTGAGATCTGGTCCTCAGCTCCTTACGTTTCCTCTTGTCTCTGACTGAAGAACTGGAGGAGAGTGCAATAAACTCCTCTGCAAACCTTCCTAATAGAAGACTCAGAATCTTCCATCCAATTCCATTTTCCTTCAGCACTTCTGTTTGCTTTCAGTCTCATTAACCTCGTGCCCCATGCTGGCTTCATTCCCTACCAGCTTCCTTTGGTATTGCTTCTCCCTTCCCTTAGCCTTGAGAACAGGGACTTTCTTTTACTTATTGGTCTCTCCAGCACTTAGCACAGGACCTGGTACTTGGTAGGTGTTTAGGAGCTGTTTATTGATTGTTGAAAGAGCCTAAGATTTGGAGTTGAGTTCTAGAAGCAATTCTGCTACTTGTTATCATAAGACCCTGACTTCAACTTTGCTGTGGGTCAGTGTCTTTATCTGTGAAATGAGGGACTTGACCTAGAAGACCAATCTAGCTCTAAGTTATGCAAGTCGATTATCACTCAATACCTTGCTCTCACCATTGCATGATTATTTCACCTGATCTTTTTCTAAATATGCACATTATATTCTGTGCTTTGGTTTTCAAAGGAAAGTAGGTTTGCATTAGCAGAATTCAGCAGCTCAAAAGATTTTCCTTGTAATCAATTTTGCAGGCATGAAACTGTACTTAAAAACTGGAAAGTAGAGACCAGATTTTTTAGAACAATACTGCCCTCTGTGCAAAGGAAGAAGCAAAGAAGTATTTAAGGAAGTTCTTAACCTCCCCTAAAGTAGCCTCTCCTTTCTCCAGATTTTTATTACTGAAAGAAGCATTCATTGTGAAACAAAAAGAAATTCTTCACTGTTAACAAAGTGTTCTTGCAAGCCCTTAAATCACCACACCCAACTTTCTTAGCAACTAAACAGAAAGTTATTAACATTTTGACCAGTTAAATAGATGGGTTTTTATTTATCTGTATTTTTAAAAATTAGAAGGACCCAGGTTTATGATCAAGAAATTGAGATAATCATCTAGATGTATCTCTAGGAAGTCTAGATAATTAGCTATAGCTTTTATTTTTGTCCAGACTTTTTCCATAAAGCATCAGAGCATCCCAATTTTCATACTTTCAGGATCTCTGCCTATATAAAATGGAAAAGAAAATCATTTTTTTAAATGTAAAACTATTTGATCCAGTTCATCACTTCATTTAAAAAAAACCAATTAGTTAAGAGTGATTTCTAGGTGGCACAGTAGATGGATTACTTGACCTGTAGATGGAAGACTTGAGTTCAAATGTGACCTGGGATATTTACTAGCTTTGTGATCCTGGGCAAGTCATTTAATCCTCTCTGTCTCAGTTTCCTCACCTAGGAAATGAGTCAGAGAAATAAATGATAAACCACTCCAAATGGTTTCACAAAGAATCAGAAACAACTGAAAACAACTGGACAGCAACAACCAGAATATTGCTAAGGTTCATTCCAGCTCTAACAACACTGAAAGGTAGAATGGTCTAGTGGAAAGCACCTTAGGTCTGTAATTCAAAGGATCTCGGTTCAAACACTCATTCAATCACTTTCACTAAATCACTGAAAAAAATTATTTTTCTCATATGAGTTCAAAAAGTACCATATTAGATAATGTGACTGAATCCAAGATATTTATGCTCACCAAAGAATGAGGAGCCTTGAACCTGAATGAATAAAAATAGACTTATGTGATTAGCAAGCATATTAATAGTGGAGGGGCAGCTAGGTGGCTCAGTGTATTGAGAGCCAGTCCTGGATATAGGAGATCCTGGGTTCAAATTTGACCTTGGATACTTCCTAGCTGTGTGACCCTGGGCAAATCACTTGCCCACCCCACTCCATTGTCTAGCCCTTACCTCTCTTCTGCCTTAGAACCAATACATGATGTTGATTCTAAAATGGAAGGTCAGGGTTTTTTTTTAAGAATGTTAGTTGCCATTTATGTTTAGTTCTGGAAAAAAAAACCTAACAATTTAGAACTTCGATGAATATTTCAGTGACAAAGTAACAAGCAATCACATGTGGGAGTTGATGTTAATAAAGTATCCAAAAGATCAAAAGAATAGTTTACTTTTCATTTGAATGTTTTGCTCTCAGGAAGATACAAGGTCAGCCAAGGCATTTGGAATACAGATACTTTTCTGAATGCCCATCAATAAGAGGTACCCAGTCTAAGGTATAAAAATGTACCAGGTCTTCAATTCTGAGAATGGCTATCTAATATACTCTTGTTCTGCATGTGGCCAAAAAATACACTGTCCAGTGGAACCACTAAAAAGGAAGAACTCTGTTCTCTACTTTCTCCAGATTTCTGAAAAACTGACTCCCTGATGCCATCATAATGATCCATCCGGGGCTTAAACATCTATTGTTTGCCTAATCTTCCACCTGTCGAGCTGCTTTACCTAATATTGCCTCTTTTTCAACTTTCAGTTGTCTTTATTCATTCACTCTTTGACTTGTTTACCATCAATAAATAACTTTAATAGATTGTGTTGACCTTTAGAGATCTCATTCAACAAACGTAGAAAACAACAAAGTAAGTATAATGGGGTCTATCAATGAGCCAACAATTGTAATTTTTTTTTCAGTTATGCAATTTAAATCAATAGTCATTCCAGGGAAAAGATAGAAAGCCAGGACTGAAGAGATGGTATGTGAAAGTGCCCTGCTAGAGAATTATTGTAAGCCATAATATTATAGGATATAAATTATATTGAATTCAAAAGTAGATTTATGAGTCATTGAAACCAGTGGACTAAAGCCAGGATTCTATAGTTGTTACAAAAAATTAAAGAAAATGTAAGTACCAAAAACCAAAACCTTATGTACAGGCAACCTCAACCCACTTTATTCTTTCAATATAATTAATTCTATCTAAATACTTTCTTTTAATTCTTCTGTATCAATAACTCATGCATGCAGTTAGGTGGTATAATGGATAGAATCCTGGACCTGGAGTTTAATACTTACTAGTTGTGTGACCCTGCACAAGTCACTTTACCATGTTTGCCTCAATTTCCTCATGTCTAGAATGAGTTAGAGAAGGAAACAGCAAACCACGCCAGCATCTTAGCCAAGAAAATACCAAACAGGGTAATGAAGAATGACCCATTGAAATGACTAAACAACATCATCATCAATAATTCACATCTACAGAACACAACAAAGTTTACAGTCTTTCCTCACAACAATTATTCTGTGAAAGAAAATATGTGAGGAAGATAGTGCAAAGATTAGAGCCTTAATATTTTTTAGAGTAAAAAGAGTAAGATTCTTAGAAGTTGCATGATTTGCTCATGGATACACAGTTAATAAATACTGGAGCTAAGGTTCAAACTCCCATCTTCTGCCTTATATTTTCCTTTTACCATATTTATAAACCTCTACACTGATATTTCAGTTTTACTCTCCAAATGTTATAAGGCAAATTAACTGGCCACTTCTAGTAAAAACTAATTTCCTTCAGAGGTGTAGCTGCCTAGAAATCATTTGCTTTACTCTTTTTTATTTCATTTGTAATTTATTTGGAAATAAAGTCACCTAGCTGCTTTACTCTACAGTTTCCTAAGAGCAAATAGGATGTGCTCCCATTACAAAGGATCAACTTTAAAAAAAAACTTGCAACTTTGGAATACTTAAGAACTCTGACCAATGAAATGGTCATCCAGGGTTTCAGAGGCCCAGGGATGAAGAATGCTACCCACTTTTTGCCCAAGAGAAATGGATATAAGATACAGGAGACATACATTTTTCAACATGACAAATGTGAGAAATTGTTTTTGACTTATTATGCATATTTATTTCAAAACTTTCATTTTTCTTTTCCCTTTCCTCTCAGTGGGAAATGGTAAAGTGAGAGGGATAAAAAATAAATGCTTGTTAATTGAAAAAATCGTTTAAAGAAGATCATATGGTTTTCTGCTGGTGCTCATCCGTTTGCTTCTATGGAAGGGGTAAGTTTTCTAATTGTCACTACCATTTAACAATGGTAAAATTCTCTGTACTTCCCCTTTACTGACTGATTTAATGTCTTCCTTTTCTTAACTTGCATGTCTTAAAAGTTGTATTTTCTTTTAAAATCTTCTAATTTTGTAACTGAATTCATGATACTTTTTGAAACTTTTCCATTATGACTAGGAAGTTTCATAAAAAGTTAAAATTAATTATTTATTCTGCAGAGCTCTACTCAAAAAATATTACTTTTGTGTCTTTTCTTTGCATTTAGATAAGTTGTTTTTAGCTCTTTAAAGTCTTCCTTGAAGGGAAAAAACTCCCTTTTTTAAAATTATCTCTTTCTTTTCTTAAGTCTATGAATTAAGAGTACTTAGGCCAAAACTACCACAATAATTTTTTAAGAGATCATGATGCATTGATCTGTCTTATCTGTCCATCTATCTACATCCCACACTGTAATCTATCAGTATTTCCTGTAGAGTCACATTTGATTTGTTTTATTTTGAATTTTCTTTAATGCAATTTTGTTTAAACCAGTGAACAGGGTCCTTCTCATAAAGGAGCATATTTAAAACTAATCGGATTGCCTCTGTGTTCCATAATGATGAAACCATGGCAACAGAATCATAGAAATTTAGAAAGCAGGAAGACCTGTATCCTGATACCACTTAGTGCTCTCTGTCTCTGTCTGTCTCTCTGTGTCTAGCTCTGTGTCTCTGTTTCTCTGTGTCTGACTGTCTCTCTCTCTCTCTCTGTCTCTGTCTCTCTGTCTCTGTCTCTGTCTCTCTGTCTCTGTCTTTGTCTCTCTCTGTCTCTCTGTCTCTCTCTCCTCCGACTCCTCCTCTTTCTCCCTCCATGCCTCTCTCCCCTTCTCTTGTAGAATACAGGACCATAACAAGATGGTACCTTAGAGACCATTTAATCTAACCCCACTTTATTTTACAGATTAAAAAAAAAAGACAGGTACAGAGGTTGATTAACTTGTCCAAGATCATAGATCTGGTTTATGGCAAAGCTATAACTAAACTCAAGCATCCATACTCTCATTTCATTGTTCTTTTCAGTATACCAAGGCATATTCTAGCTGTAACAGATATTATAAGAAGGTATCCTTTTTTACTTGAAAGGCAACTAACAGCCAGTTTGCCTTATCATCATAAAATGAAGTCAGCATTTCATACCATAAAACATGCTACTGGAGTCTTCAACAGTTATTTTAAATATAATTCACTGTCACAAATAGGATATATATTATTTTGACAAGGGGTCAAAACTAGAAAAAATATTTAATAATTTTAAATTTCACCAATAAAATTCTTATAGGGAAAAAGTTTTATAAATGTCATATTTGTGGGTGTGGGTGTGGGTGTGGGTGTGGGTGTGGGAAAGACAGAGACAAACAGAGGGAGAGAAAGAAAGAGAGACAGACAGATAAGACAGACAGAGACAGAGAGACAGAAAGACAGAGACAGAGAGGCAGAAAGAGAGAGAAAGAAAAGCGGGTCCTTTAAAGCTTCCATTTCCAATTGGATTCCAGAGTGAAGATATACATACTGTATTTGCAAAACTGCCCGTTTCAACCTGTGTTTCTCACGTTCTTGACAGCATTCTTTTGCTAAAAGCAAACCAGGGAGTTGAATGTGTCCCTTTTCTTTCTGTAGCCCTTCACTTTTTACTTCCATTGGCAAGCAAAAAAAAAAAAAAGACCCTTTCTAGATACTGGGTTAAGACTTGCAATAAAACACATAGTTTTTGTTCCTTTTAAGTCAAAAGACAAAGGATACTACAGTATACTTTCTTTAAAGCAAAATGCTTTAAAGTTAGGCTTGGTAACTGGAATTCAGAGCTCCCTGTAGAGTCCAATAACTTTTGTCTGTGAATAGTTCCTCCAATAATATTTACAACTCTCTCCATTATTTGATGCTACTAGGACTACTTCTAAAAGCTGCAAGAATTTCATACTTTTTTGCCCTATTGAAAAGTACCAGTTAACCAAAGCAAAATGAAGAGAATCAGGTGCACATGTGGACCATTATTTTTCTGTAATAGCAAAAACAATTGTTTTTATTTACTAATTAGGTTAAAATAGTACCATCTTCATATATTTTGCCTATACACATAAACAAGGGAGAAGGGAAGAGGAAGGGAACAAACATTTAGTAAGTACCTCCTACGTGCCAAGTTCTGTGCTAAGTGAGCACTACAAATATTATCTCATAAAAAAGAAATTCCAAATTCAGGTAGGGGGCGTAGCATGGCACAACAAGGAACTATTAGAGTTGGTCTCAGGTTCCTGTGCTACTTTTGGCACTTACTATAACTATGAGCGAGTCACTTCATCTCTCCAAGACTCAGTTTCTTCATCTATAAAATGAATTTTAAAATGCCAATATTATCAACCATGAAATGTATTTAATATATTCATAATCTTTAAAATGATATAAATATTATGTGTTTCATATGTATTGGGGTAAATAAATTTGAAAAATATTACTTAAGGAAATTATGTTTATATTGTTAGGCATTGATCATTAAAGTTTGTTTGTTTTTTAAATCTCTTACTTTCCATCATAGAATCAATACTAAATATAGATTCCAAGGCAGAAAAGTAGTATGGGCTAGACAACTAGGTTAAGTAACTTGTCCAGGGTCACACAACTAGGAAGTGTGTGAGGCCAGATTTAAATCCAGGATTTCCCATCTATCTCCAGGTCTGGATTGTCATCCACTGAACCAGCTGGCTGCCCCTGATCATTAACATTTAAGGGCATGGAAGCATTTGCGTTGATAACATAAACTAAAATCCTATCATTATTGTGGCTTAGTCAAGTTTCTAATTCTCCTGATTTTAAAAAAATTGAGAATGCTAATCACTACTATTTCTAACTGAAAAACATATTTTATATTGTGTTTTTTGTTGGTGATGGAATACTATTTTGTGCTACAAGGAATAATGAACTGGAGGAATTCCATGTGAACTGGAAAGACCTCCAGGAAGTGATGCAGAGTGAAAGGAACAGAACCAGGAGAACATTGTACACAGAGACAGATACACTGTGGCACAATCAAATGTAGTGGACTTCTCTACTAGCAGCAAAGCAAGGACCCAGGACAATCCATAGGAATTTAGGAGGAAGAACACCATCCACAACCAGAGAAAGAACTATGGGAAAAGAAACACAGAAGAAAAACAACTGCTTGATCATAGGAGTCAATGGGTACATGATTGGAGATGTACTCTAAATGATTATTCTATTACAAATATGAACAACATGGAAATAGGTCTTTATCAGTGATACATGTAAAACCCAATGAATGGAATTGCTCATTGGCTAAGGGAAGGGGGAGGGAGAAGGGAAGGGAAACAACATGAATAATGTACCCATGGAAAATTTTTCTAAATTAAATAAATAAATTTTTAAAAGCAAAGATAAAAAAGAAAAACATATTTTATGAAATGCAATACAAAAGTTAATGAGAAGATTTGACACAGATATTTTCACTTCAGTATAGTACACATTTAATACATGGATAAGAAAATTAATTAAATCACTGGATACCAACTCTTTTTGTCCATATAGGTAAGACTTTATTGTAATGAGACAGATGTCAAAAATCACAAATATTATCATTATAGCTACAACTTTTATAACCCAGTGTGTTGGAATAGAACCATTATAATAGCAGAGAACCTCTGTCCAGAAAAGCAGTGGGCATTTTTAAAGGGAATAACAGTATTTTTCCCTAGGTTCCTTAGTCTTCAGTTTAGAGTGAAGAAAGGACACCACAGATAACATATGGTATAATTTTGTTACTCTTACCTTACTGCCCACTAAAAAACTAAAACTCAATTACTACAGAGGTCAAAATCAGAAATTTGATTTTTTTTTCTAGCAACAGACACTTTGCATAGAGGTACCTTTACAATGATCCAGGGACAGTGCATCAAAGAACATCAAAGTCAATGCTGGCAGATATATCCAACAATAAGACTCTTGATTTGTGAATGGATTCTAAAGCTTCAGTAACCCAAAGCAAATGTAATTACAACATTTTTTCTGCTTATGCATGTTTCTCCAGGAACTTATGTAATAATCCAAGGGCTTAAATTACAATGAATCTACAATGTCTCTTAGTAATATTATACTTATCAACTAGAAGAAAAGGCGAATATTTCATCAGTCTACAGTGCCTGAATGATCACATTTTACTCTTACAAATAAAAGATTTTAAAAATTGCACTGCTAATATGTGCAGAAGTGTTCTTTTACTATCTGACACAATGACTTAAAAGAACACAGGAACTATTAATAATAATGCTGTTTTCCAAAACTGAACACCGGAAACTTTTAACAATTCCCAAGCTTGACCCACAAATAAAAGTTAAGAAAAATGAGCATTAGTCAACTCTTTGCAGAAGTGAAAATAATGTATAGGTCTGAAATGGTACACATATTGCCAAACACAGCTGATATATTGATTTCTTTTGCTGAATTTTTAACTCATCTTTTTTGAAATCTGCATTATAAGAGATGGATCACTGGGCAGGAAGTAGAAGGAAATAGAATTGGAAACTGAAATGATATAAAAATAAAATTAAAATAAGATTTATTTAATTCTGTTTTATAATATTCTTTTGTTTGATATTTTTTAAATTTCACCTATGTTACTTTTTTTTAAACCCTTACCTTCCATCTTGGAATCAATACTGTGTATTGGTTCCAAGACAGAAGAATGGTAAGGGGTAGGTAATGGGGGTTAAGTGACTTGGCCAGGGTCACATAGCTGGGAAGTGTCTGAGACCAGATTTGAACCTAGGACCTCCCATCTCTAGGCCTGGCTCTCAATCCACTGAGCTATCCAGCTGTCCCCCTATGTTTCTTTTAAATACTTCAATCAACCTTTTCTTTTTACCAGAACTATTGATTTCAGATGTCCCTGGTGAGGAATTTTTTCTACAAATTCAGATTGATACCTGCTCTACAATTTAGAAATCAATTAAGAAATATTTCTTAAATAACTACCTTTGTGTCAGGCACTACACTAAGCATTGGACTAAACTAATATATTTTTAAAGAGTTGTCTGTGGCCACTGATAGATTAAATGACTTGCCCCAAATCCCCCAAGTCAATGTATGTCAAAGGCAGGTCTTGAAACAAGATCTTCCTGACTCTGAGGCCAACTAATTATTTACTACACTACACGATCTTTTTTATCTCCTTTAATTGTCAGCAAATACTTTTTTTAAAAATCCCTGAATCTCCAGGGGAAGACATGCCATAAACTATCCATTAGCACTATTCATCTTTACTCATCCTAAAAATTTTCATAACATTTTATGACTTCACAAGAGAACAAAAAGCACTCAGAGTTCCTCAAACCAGACACAAGCACAAATCAAAAGAAACAAAATTTAATGATGGTATTCTAAATAGTTTTAAGCATATTAGCTGATTTTATGTAGAACTTAACTATTATATTTCATGGATAGTTTTAATGACCTCCTTTGGTGTCTCAATATAGAAAGGAGAGGGCACCCAGACAAAGTCTGTAATGGAGAGACAACAAGGTACCATGTTGTTAGACTTCTTACAGACATAGGAGCTCTGAGAAGTCCCAAGTCCAGTCTGAAATTATAAGCCTCCTATCTGTTATAAAAATTATCCCCAAGCTCTTTGGGGACTCCAGAGAGAGGAATAAATCTAGAAGGTTTGCAGTTCTAAGAATAGATGCCATAAGTTTGTCTCCAGATTGTATCAGGTCAAATTCTTGCCAGGGGAGCTGTCCTGGGTACTGGAATTTTTTAGCAACAGCTTTATCTGGTCAAGTAAAAGAACCTTTAATGTTTATGAAACAATAAAAACAAAGTGCTGCATGATTATATCAGAAAATATCATTAATGTTTACAAAGTCTTTTCCTAGCAACAATCCCACAAAAAAATGAATAGCTTCTTACTGCCTCCAGATATCTTGAACCTCACCCTTTTTGGGCCTTGATTTGATCACTAACACTATACTCAACTGACTTTGACTACATCTTAAATCTCATTCTAACCTGAGTTTGACTAGATTAAACACTGGCTGCTACCTGTCATGGACAGCCTCCAGGACCTCCAGAATGTTGTCCAACAGGAAATCCTCAATCTGCTTACTACTATCAATTCCAGTTCTGTAGTTCAGGGATCCTATGCAAAGTTATTAAATACAATAATTATCTTTTTTCTAACAACCTTTCACTTCTCCTTTTAATTCTTCTTCCCTATTTACACTCGCTCATCTTCTAAACTTCGTAACACTTAACAAATATATTTCCAGGCATGAATGTTGCTCCATAATTGCCCAAGAATCCAGGGATAGTCAATGTGGCATGCACATGTCTAGGAAAAATTCCATTCTTCAAACCGATTTCTTCTATCTCCCTCCTATCGAATTTTACTTATCCTATATTCTGTTCCCTTGGAAAACTGATCTCTGATACAAAAATCTAATCTGAGAAAAATATCTATTAAATAATATATTGACACATTCTGATGATTAAAATTCTTTCTACCCCTAAAAAATATTTATGTTTTAATAGGAGTCTCAAGGATTAACTCAACTACTCAGGTTGTTTTTAGCCTCTATATAACCACTTGGTGTTAGCAATTACTTAGTCTACCCAGTCACAAATTAGATCCTACCTAAAATAAATTCCCCTTCTTGAGATTCTATTACTTATTTTCATTTTACTCCAGACTTTTTGTGTATGATACTACTCAGCAGTGCCTCTTTAATAGAATTATATAGCTATCACTTAAGAATATAGAATAGACATACTTCCTAAAATATTTAAGATAATGCTAATCTTAACTGTAATTCCATCCATATTATTAATAAACTGGTCATTTAAAATATTGAAATTAAATATCATGTTCATTTTACTATGTTGATGTCTAGCTTGACACAGTTAAATTCCTGCACTAAAGCATAATTTACATGCATATAATTTGTTATTTGGCATCATCAGACAGAATTAAAACCCTTGGACCAAGCCAAGTCCTCACATATTAGCTTTTTTATAACATAAAAATATACAATGTTAAATCTTACTTAATTTCTCCCTCATCTTAATGTAGCCAACTAGAAGGATTTCTTAGACCTATAAAGAGATTTAAGTCTATCAATAATATAACTCTGGAGATGTAGCATTGATTTAAAAGTGTGATGTTCCTGTTTAAATGGAGAGAACCCCCCCAAAAAAATCTCAAGATTCGTGTAAATGTATCAAACTGAAGTAGTTCAGGGCATATCCAATGTTTTTAATAAATTAACAATTATGAATAAATATACTAAACAAGAGTACACTTGCCAAGGTTTGAAAAAACTGCCAAGTTGTAGGCATCAGAATATTAGGTATAAGAAAAGGTCTTTTTATATTTTCTCTGGTGTTTTTAATTTCTTTTTTTCACTTTTTCATTCTTTTGTAATACTAGTCTCAAAAAAGAACATGAAAGCTATAATGTTTTCTGTGACTTTTTAAACATATAAATACACTCCTTAGTCTTTTTTAATCTTTCAAACTCCTGAGAAATATTTTCATTATTCTCCACCAGCGTATCAGAGATGATAGACTTCTATAGTCTTATTTCCATACCTCTTGGCACAAACTCAACAACTTTGTAACTCATTCTTTTTCCAACCATGTTCAGGTGCTCAACTCTTACAATTTTAATATTCTAGCATCTCTTGATGTGTAAAGTGTCTTCCCCTATATAGGATAAATTCTTATATGATAAAACCTATCATAGAAGACAACTCAGTTATTCATTACCATAGTAGCTTTAACTGACTTAACCTTGAAGTTGTCAGTTCTTATATCTGTGACGTGATGTGCCAGGACTTAGCTCTACATCCTATGATTTTGTGAAATATGAAATTTTTCAAATTTCCTTCTTTTGTGTTTTTCACAGTATTATCTATTAAAATCATCAACTAAAAAGAAAATAGGTAGATCCACTCTATATCAGCACAACCATTGATCTTTACTTTTTGTTTTATGTTATCCTCTACTGCTTCATATCTATATACATACACAAATGAAAACACACACACAAAAGCTAGGAATGGAAAATATTTGCCTTTTCTTTGGCTGTGGTTACTGATTTTAATAAACTTGGGAAAAAAGGAAAAATGGTTACATGTAAAATTCCTGTCAAGAATTTTGGACAGAAGCATTTAAATCATCATTCAAATATTTTAAAATTTAAGGAGCTTTAAATCTATAGTTATTTCATTAAAATTTTTTAAACCATTAACCCCAAGAAAACTGTAACTTCTATACCTCTTCATAGGATTTCTTTTTAAACAAGGTAATACTAAAATACCAAATGTACCTTTTGCAACATGGTGGTCATTTGAAATGTCAGTGCTTCATGTCCCCATTTAGTTACTTACCTAGAAAAGAAAAAGAATATATTAGAACCTTGTAATAACCCCAATTATTTATCTATCATGAATAGATTCTTTTTGTGGAATTAAACATTCTAAATTTTGTACCAAAAGTGAGGTCTATGTAGAACAAGTCTTAATAAATTATATTATACATTGATAAATAGCTTCTAAAAAAGTAATGTACATATGACCCTTCTCTCATAAAAGAAGTAAGGAACTATGGGAAAGGTCTATAACACATACTTTTGACCTAGGTCACTCTGTCAGTTGGTTTCAATTAAATGTGTTTTTTTTTCTTTATTACAAGTGAAAGTTCAATATGCATGTTTATGCAGGGGGTGGAATGAATGATTATGGTATAAAATGAAAGATATAATAAAATTACAACTTTGGGCATATGAAAAATAATTTTAAAATATTTAAAATTATATAACAATAAAGGCAGTATTTTATATATGGAAAATAAAGAAGAAAAAGAAGCACTTTAATGTATATGGTCCATTAGGTAAATAAGAATATAAAAAAATAAGAGGGGAAAGTAAAAGTTTAAAGGAAGAATTGGGAGAGGGTATTTGGACCTGTGAGTTAAGCAAAATGAGGTATTCCTTATGTATAGTTTATAGACTTGGAGAATAGGAGCAGGAAAGAAAAAACATGTGCCCAGTACTGTGCTAAATACTTTACAAATATCTCATTTGATGCTCACAACAACCCTAGGAGATAGGCACTATTATTCCCATTTTACAAGTGAAGGAAACTGAGGGAAACAGAGGTTTTATGACTTTCCCAGGGTCACAGAGTAAAGCTTATGCTGAAATTGTGTTTAATGGAAACATATATAGATAAAATAGTTTGCAAATAATTATAGATATATAAAATAGGGAAAATATTTTTATTAGTTTAACTTAGCAAGAGTAAGTAGTATTAGCACTAAGATTCAAATTTCTTTGTAATGGTTTTGTTCAAACATTTATTGTACTGAATTTATTATAAAATGCTACAACTACCCTTACCCAAACTTTCCTGCAAAGAATTCCTTAAAGTAGATAAAGTTAGTATAGAAGAGTGATAGAGTAATTGAGTAGAGTTTATTATTTTGGGGGGGAGGAGTTAGAAATTATATTTAGTAGATTGGTAAGTATAATGAAAATAAGTGACCTTGGGAAGGTCACAACAAAAAAAAGGAGAGATTGGGGAAAGGAAAACTGAAGCCAGTTTTGGACTTTCTGCCACTCATGTGGAACAAACAGCAGTTGGAAGGTTAGAGAGAAGATATTGACAAGAATGACAGTTGGTGGGGGGAGGGGTACTTGGAGAGTGACATCTGGTCTCATGGGGATCTCTTTTCTGGCCCTTGAACTAGGAGTGCTCTCTCTCTGTATCAGGATAGAAGTACCTCTATTCTTGGATTTCCCCAACTGGGTGCTCTACCTGGATTCCTATGATCATGTCATTGAACAAAAGGATTTAAGGGGAGCAGTTTGAACTGTAAGACCAGTCTTTAGGGGCTTCAGCCTGAAGAGAGAGGCCCAACCAGCTCTGGGGAAAAGTATAGGGAAATCTTTATTCCCTATACCCTGATACCTCCCAATCCAAACTTGTATTAAAATTCATCTTTATTTAAATAAACTGCAGTCAGATAAGAGGACTTTCATTTCAGGGGGATATAGAGGGAGCAGAACCCAAGGACAGCCATTCAACCATAAATGGTCCTTATTGAACCCCTGCCAGGCAACCTTGGTCAGGGGGAGGTTTGTCCCTCAGGGGGGTCCATTCGGTACCTGCTCTGGGGTATCTTCAACATCAATCAATAGAGAAGACATCCCTCAGGCTATCATAGGTGGCCCATTTCTTAGGAACCCCAGTTTTCAAAGACAGACTCTCAGCAGGGGGAATCTCTCGCCTTTTACCTCACCGGCAGCCATATTCCCACTACCCCTTCAACTCCTCCATTTTCTGTTACAAAACCTTCCTTACCCCCTGTACCTCTTCAATCCCTACAATTCCTTAAATATTACAGGCAGAATTTAAACTCAAGGATTTTGGTCTTTAGGTCTCTATCTACTGTGTCCCTAATTACCCTAAGGGCACTGCCTGAGGCAGCTAACTTTCTTGTTCAAGGTCACAGTCAGTATATGTCAGAGATAGGACTTCATTGGTCTTCCTTGAATCCAGTCCCACTTCATTCAATCTTCCACCCAGATATTCCCAAATTGACATTCCCAAAGCAAAGATCTGATCACTTCAGTCCTCTCAAGAAGCTTCCATAACTTCCTATTTTCTCTTGGATCAAGTACAATAAACTCTTCTGTGTGGCATTTAAAGTCTTTCATAATTAGTCTCTGATCTCTCTAGTATTATTTCATGAACTCCTTCCTCACATAGTCTATATTCTGGCCAAAACTTTCTATTTTTTTCTATTTCTATTCCTGTTCAGGACCTTTCATTTCTTACCCAAGTGTCCTTCAAGTTACCCATCTCCATTGAGGGCTAGATAAGTTGGAATCTAACCTCCTCCTCTTGGGATCTTTATTTCCATGCAAGCCTCAATAGGCTTGCTTCCTCTTACAGGAATCTTTTTCAGCTTCTTCCTCCACCAACAAGCTGAAAACTACTTTGTATTGGATATGGGCATCCCTTCCACATTGGGGCTTTCTTCATCACAGTGTCAATGATTTTTCAGATTGGCATAAGAAATTAATTTTCAGGAATTTGAGGAGAATTTTGCAGACATTGCAAATGACACAGGAAGGCCAGCAGACAACATAGAAAAAGTATGGAGACTCAGAAACGCATAAAGTATATGTATAGTATTGTATAATATCAGTACATTTTATCTTTTAATACCATAAGTATACACAATTTCTGTTTTCAAACTAAAAATAACTAAAAAGTTAAAGTTTGCAAAAAGAACATAAAAGCCAGCCCTGGTACACAAAGGCTAAAGATGTAGAGATATCTTACAAAGTTTAATAACTCATAAATGCATGTAAAGTTCTGTAAACATCCCATAAAATCAAAAGAAAAATTTCAGAATTCTCTAGTATGAAGGGAGAGTCAAAAAAAAATTTAGCAGATTTTCCAGATTGCAGGGGTACTGTATTCCTAACCCCAGCAACTGGAAAGGATACTCTTTGTGTGGGTACACATAAACTGCTTAAAACATGCTAATTGAACTAACTTAAAATTCAATTCTTAGCAAGATTACAGTAAAAGTATTCATCTATTATTGGGGGAAAGAAGATAATTAAAGCTTTCCAATGTTGACTTAAAAACAATACCAAAAAATATCTTACCCCAAAAAAATTCTACAGGAAAAAAATGGGCGAAAATATTGTTCATCATTCCCTGCAGATTGCATCTTCTATCTCTTACATATACCAACCCTTATACTAATATCAATGGACATACAATTAAATATCTCCCATTAAAATGAGGAATATTCAAAAAAAATCCACATTTTGTAAGCTGCGTGCAGAGTAAAGTTTTCTGGCTGCTGTTAAAAATTGCTCAAACTCAACTAATTTAATTTTAGACCGGATTCCCAGCTCCTGCCAAAGTCACAGAGCTACTGTATGAATCTCCTTGCTTTTAGCTCCTGTTGGGTTGCTCAGAACTGCCCTGAATACACTGAGCTCCACTAACAGAACTCACATTATTCCCCTTTGAAAAGGAAAACTAGTTTCTGGGTCCTTGCGTACATGTTTATTCTTCTCCAAGTGAATTGAGCCTGTCAAGTACTATTTAAGTGTTTTTCTCTTCACTGTGGTTCTGTTACTGTTTTACATAGCTCTTGTATCTTAATGATGTACTGTCTTGTATTTAGCTGGGTTTACAATGCACTTCTTGGACTCCTTCAAGACCCACAATTCAATTGGATTCTCCTGGCATCTGACTGTGAATAGCTTTCCAATGATGAAATATATCACGCCTCTTTATTTTTCCAACCTTAAGGCAGAGTGTTTTCCTTTGGAATTGGCAGAGAGGCAGCAATGGAAATCAGTTGACCAATCTGAAATATTAACTGGACAGTTCTTCCATAGCTCCTCTCCTAACTTTGTTTATTTCACTTCTGTGAAAACAAAAATAGAAAATTTTAAATCTATTTTATTTCCTAACTTTACTATAGGCTTTAAAATTGAGAAATAAATTTATTCTTCTTCAAATTTTGTCCTTCTTCTGGATTTTTGTTTTGACCTGATCCAGAGACTTTGAGACTTTCATCAAATCAGCATGCCCCAATTTATTTTCTCCCAATCCACCTCTCTTCCATTTCCCCTATTTCTGTCAAAAAATACCATCATCCTTCCAGTCTCTAGATTCATAACTTTGACTCTTCTTCAATGTCTCACTCTCTTCTTTCCCTATATATCTGATCAGTTGCCTAATTTTGCTATTTCTATCACATCTCTCACATTTCTCCTTTTCTCTCCATTCATAGTTATCATCTTAGTTTGGGTCCCCATCAGCTCTAGGCTAGATTATTGCATTTGGTTCTCATGACTCAAGTCTCTCTCCTTTATTCCAATCTATCCTCCAACCTGAATCTAAAGTGATTTTCCTTATTAACAGATATAACAAATTCCAGTGACTCCTTATTGATTCTGTAATATAATATAAGCTCCTCCTTTTAGCTTTTAGAGCCCTTCTCAATCTATTTTTCTAGATTCACTATTCCTTAACCTCTCTCCCACAGCCAGTGATTAGACCAAAATGACTTTCTTGTACCTATGGCACTTGTTCTCCCATCTCTCTGTACTTGCTCTCTCCATTCCTTGGGTGAATTCCCTTAACTCTACTCCATACCTTTGCTTCCTTTAAGTCACTTCAAGTGTCACATTCTAAACGAATTCCTTCCACACCTATCCCTCCAATTGCTAGTGCCCACCTTCAATAACTACCTTATGTTTAATTGCCTTGCATTTAGTTCTATTTTTTCTCTTTATATTTTTCATTCTGACTTCAATAAGCTTATAATATAGTCAGAAAGATCATACACACATACACCATACAAGATATAACTTCTTAATGAAGCTGCTTCTTAATGAAACTTAAAGAAAAGCAATTGTAACCAGGAGCTGAAGAAGCTGAGAAAATGCCCAGCAACAGACAACTTCCTTTCAAAGCAGAGAGATATGATATCTAAGAGCAACAGCAATACAGAAAATAAATCTATTTGCAAAGCATTACAGTATTAGAAATGAGAAAAAGGGAGAGTCATTACTCTACAAAATTTGAAAAAACAGTTGAGAGGAAATAAACCAGCAGAGAAATTGGCTGAAGAGACAACTAAGCCTCATCATCATCCAGGGGAATATTTGTAGATAAATCTGGAAGGAGGATGACAAATGATGTAAAAGAGATCCACTGGCATATTCAAAGTTTCTTTTATTAGCAGCAGTATCATCAGTATTATATCGCATTTTACTTCTACTTCAATATCCAATGTATAACCAATGATCTCCAATCTCCAATGTCCAGCTGCCTAGTCTAGTGGACATCTTCAACTCAATATATACAAAATAGAACTCATTGTATTTTCCCCTAAACCATCACCTTCTCCTACCTTCCCTGTTATTGTAGAGGACTATGCCATTCTTTCAGTTCCTCAGGTTAACAAAGTAGGTGTCATTCAGGATTCCTCGTTGTTACCCCCCCATCCAATATCATGCTAAAATCTGTGGATTTCACCCTTTCAACATCTTTCAAATATGTCCCTTTTTCTCCTCTGACATAGCCACAACTCTAGTACAAGTTCTCATCATATCAAACTTGGATTCCTAAAATAGCTTTCTAATGGGTCTGACTGCTTCAAGTCTTTCTCCACCCCAATTCATGTTTCATTCAAAAACCAAAGTGATTTTACTAAAACACAGATCTGATCATATCACTCTCCTATTCAATGAACTCTATTGTCTCCCTGTTGCCTCCAGGATTAATTACAAAATACTGTTTGGGGCATTCAAAAATCTTTACAACCTATTCCCCCTCCTACCTTTCCAGTCTTCTTCCCACCATGTACTCTTTAAACTAGTGACACTGACTTCCTGACTGTTCCATGAAATAGTCACTCCCTCTCTTGGATCTGGGCATTTTCTCTAACTGCTCACATGCCTGGGATGTTCTTCCTCTTCCAGGCAGTCTACTACCTCTCAGTCTTTAATCCTAATCAAAATCCTAACCCTAATCAAAATTTCATCTTTTATGAGAAGTCTCCTTACCCCCTCTTAATTCTAGTGCCTTGCTTCTGTTAATTATTTCCTGTTTATTCTGTATATAGCTTGCTTTGAATATATATGTTTGCATGTTGTCTTCTCCATTAGATTGTAATCTCCTTAAGAGCAGAGACTCTCTTTTGCCTCTTTTGTATCCCCAAAACTTAGTACCGTGGCTAGTACATAGTAGACACTTGAAGAATATTGATTGATTGATATGTGAAGATACATTCTAGATACTGAAGATGATGAAGGCAGAAAGAGAATATGAGGCTGACCAAACCTGAGAAAGAGAGAACTAGACATGTGATCTCATCAGTATAGGACACTCCCTTAAGAAAATGTCCCAGTGCAAGTTGGTACCCTCTGCAGCTTATACTAGAGTTTTCCAACAGCAATATGACTCCTAAAAAGTCAATATTCTGGCCATAAAAGATCCAGATGAGACTTTACAGAGACATTAGGCTATGAAAGGACTGGGTAGCTGAGACAGTTGAGAGAACTGGCTGAGAGACCTGACACAACAGATCATGAGAAGGAACCCTTAAGAAGAATAAAGTAAATAATATAGGATCATCTTATAAGAATAGGGAAGCAGGTTAAGATGCCTCTTCCCACCTAAATCTCAGATCGACTTTAAGATTTAATTAGAGGTAATAGTTCTTACATGAATTTGAACATTGTTTTCCAGTTTCCACCATCTTTTCTCCTATCTCCACTCCCCCAGCTTACAAAAGGTAATTGTTTACAGCTGTAGGAGGTACAAATCATCTCTCATCTCTCTTGGTTGGGAAGAAAACAGTAGAAAACCTAGTCTGTATGGTTCCAGGGGAAGGTACTGATTAGAGCTAAAGTCAAATTCCAGACCTTCCTTCTTCAAAAGGCTAAAAGAGTATGGTGTAGATGGAAAGGGCATAGGATTCAACACTGAAATCATATCTGCTGTTTGCTTTCATGAGTGGCCTTAAGTTGGTCACATCATGTCTGTGGCCCTTACTTTCTTTTTCTGAAAAATCAAGAGATGTTTTGAAAAGCAGTGGAATTAAATGTCACCCAAAAAAAAGTCATGCCCTTTGACGTAGGAGTCAACTATTGAAACTATGCCCCACGGAGACAGATTCAGAAATTTTAAAAGAAAAAGGAAAGGTATTATATGAAGTAATGCAAATGGAAGAAACCAGTCCCAAAGAATAACATATACACTCTGACTATAACAATGTAATTAAATACTAAATCCACATTAAATCCACAAAAATGGTCCAAAAGGATCACAGGATTTAAGAAGGATAACATCATGACTTTAAATGATCCCTTTATTGCACATATTGATAATATGGGAAAAGGTTTTGATAAATGATATATGTAAAACCCAGGAGAAATGCTCGTTGGCTCCAGGAGTGGGTAGGAAGGAGGGAAGGGAAAAAACATGAATCATGTAACCATGGAAGAATATTCTAAATTAAATAATATTTTTAGAAGAAGGATAACATCACTACTATGATGTTGATGTCAAGACAGACATTCTTTGGGGCTAAGGTTAACAACCAAAAAGTATCTGGATATGTAATAATTTACAATCTTTCATCTTATAAACATTTTATGCCCTTTTTCATATATTGAATAACAATATTTGATAAGGAAAGTGAAAATAAAATATGTATAATCTGGAAGCCATTGTGTGAGCATGTCAATTCTTGCTGGTCCAGATACACATTATATATTTCTCTATCATCTCCAAAACATCTTTTCCTTCCTCAGTGCTAGAAAGATAGAGGAAAGTAGTCTCTGTATCTCCACTGGTGTCAAGGTGAATCAAAGTCATCCTAGCGAGAAAGGACCTTGCACTTTTGAAACAGACATTGTTGCCAATAGCTAGAAAGCATGAGTAATGGGAATTTTTGTGAACTGGCATGACAGATGCCAAGCAGGTTTTTAACTTACTGAACAAAGAGATAAACAGCTTGAGAAGCCAAGAGTCCAGCTGGTATATCCCCCACAATAAGGGATCCACTCTAGAGTTTTCTTTAAGCTGGAACAGAACTTAGAAATCACCTAATCCAATTCTCTCATTTTTACAAATAAGGAAACTAGCCTTCTGATTTGTAATAAATAGTCTTCCCCCATCAGAAGTCTATAAATCAATAGAGCTTTTTCCCACGTGACTCTTATTGTTTTAAGAGTTATTGTTGTAGCCCCAGTCTTTATGACCCCATTTGAGGTACTCTAGGCAAAGACACTGGAATGGTCTGCCATTTCCTTCTCCAGCTTATTTTATAGATGAGAAAACTGAGGCAAACATGGTTAAGTGACTTGCCCAAGGTCACACAGCTAGGAAGTGACTGTGGCTGGAGTTGGGCTCAAATCTTCCTGATTCCAGGCATGGTACTCTATCCACTATCTACCTAACTGAAGAGTAAGAGCTCCTGTTTATTTTTTATATACAGGGGATTCCTTCTTACAACCAATGGACTCTGGGCTTATAAATGATCAGCACAGACTCTCTCCTTCCTTACAAGCTCCAGCCCCTGCTCTCAGCTCCCCAAATAGTAAAACCTAGATTAAAGAATGAAGGAAATATGAAAGTTCCTTTTTTCTACAGAGACTTAGAAAATTAACAGTTTTTTTCTGGTCACTCTCCTTTCCCAAGACCTCAGATTCTCCCTTCCCACCCTGAGAAGTTTGAGTAATCTGAAGCTTCAAGGGAAGATGGGCCCCTGGCCTTATGCTGGAACTTGGAAGTCAGTACATCACACTATATTATAGACTAAATATGCAACAATTACACTAAATGTCTTTGAGATTAGTACCATATTTCAGCTAAACGATGAATTAAGTATATTTCTGTGGGCTGGCCTGAGAGCTAAACCTTCATTTAAGACATAGTTTCTATGGGAAAATATGTGTTGAAATCCAGACAGCCAACTGACAAGCTAACTTTTAGAACATGACCCCTTCATAATTGGGGCCCTTGGTGTAAGTGGTTACTTTCGGTAACTGGTAGTGGTTTTGAGGAGCGAGGCGGGCAGAGGAAGACTGGGATTTAGTCACACTCACAAAAGTAGTTGGTGTCAGAGGTGGGATGTGAAAACACAGGAATCTCCTTATTCCAGGTCTAGCCCTCAAACCCTTAAGTGGCTAGGCTAACTGAGCTAGGCAGAGGGCTTCAATCCTTTGTCATCAACAAAAAAATGGAAAAGGTAGCTAGCTTTCTCTCTACCACAAACACAATCCCTGGCACCTCTGATACCCATCCAGTAATTTGGAAGGAGACAGTGGAGCTAGGTTGAGTGACTTTTAGAAGCTCCATAGGTGTTGGATCTGGAGATGAGAAAATCTCCCCTTTCTTTTTAATAACAATAGGGCAGATTAGCTGATGAAATTGATACAGAGCCAAGGCTGGAGACAAGAGATACTGGGTTCAAATCTGACTTCAGACTTTGCTGTATACTAGTATAACAGAAACCAAGTGACTAAAAAGATAAACAGCTTGAAAAGCCAAGAGTCCCCCACAATAAGATCTTGGGATTAACTCTAGAATTTCTTTGAGCTGGAACATAACTTAGAAATGGAGTGTGTGACCCTGGGCAAGTCACTTAACTCCAGTTACTTAGATCTTACAAAAACTCTGTCCTGGAACTAATACCATATTGATTTTAAGATAAGAATCAAGGGTTTATATAGCTATATTTATATGATTTTATATTTATTTATATGTATACATATTATTATAATATTTATTCATTATAATAATATATAATATAAAGATGATAATTGCTAACATTTATATAGAGCTTCCTATGTGCCAGGCACTGTGCTAATCATTTTATATTTCACTTGATCCTCACAACAACACTGTAAGATGGATGCTATTACCATTTCCATTTTAAAGATGAGGAAATAGAGGCAGTGAGGCAGTGAGGTGATTCAATAGAGCACAGTACCTGAAGTATGGAAGATCTGAGTTCAAATCTAGCCTCAGACACTTTCCAGCTATGTGACCCTGGGCAAGTCACTTGACCCCCATTGCCTAGCCTTTACCACTCTTCTGCCTTGGAGCCAATACACAGTATTGACTCCAAGACAGAAGGTAAGGGTTTTAAAAAAAAAGATGAGAAAACTGAGGCAGTGAGGCAGCAAGGTGATTCAGTAGAGCACAGGACCTGGAGTATGAAAGATCTGAGTTCAAATCTAGCCTCAGACACGTGACCTGAGCAAGTCACCTACCCCATATTTGCCTCCATTCTTCATCTGTAAAACAGGGATACACGAGAAGAAAATAACAAATCACTCCAGTACTTTTGCCAAGAAAGCCCCATGGCTGGTCACTTATAGTCAGATATAACCGAATGACTCAATGATAGCAATGAAACTGAGCCAGTAAGTGACTTACTCAAGATCACACAACTAGTTACTATCTGAAGTTGGATTTGAATTCAGATCTCCTTTTTCCAGGTCCAATGCTCTATCCCCTGCAGCACCTAGCTGCCCTGCAGCTTGTTCTCCAGTATCATTGACAGAAATATTTTCTATCTCACAACCTTTCCCATTCAAAGAAAATCTAGTTTTCAACTTTCAGATCCATCCCATTTTTACATGGGGTAGGAAGGACGTGGGTGTTTGAACCATGAGATGTTCACATTGATACTTGACTGGCTTTCGATCCTGTCCTGGAAGGGAGTGGAAGGGTAGAGGGCAGGAGAGCTAGAAAGAAGCCTCTTTTTCCACTTCAAACTTTAAGCCAAACCTAGAGCCTGGGAGCCTCCCCATCTCCGAGCTTCTAGCCAACGCAGCCAAAGAAATACCTAGAGACAGTCTATCTGAGTTCTTGCCCAGTAACCGGAGCACAATAGCGCATTAACAGTTAGGCGGCTCGAAAGAACTCGGCGCCATAAATTACGGGCGAGCTTTCACATCTCTCTCTCTCTGCTCCGAGTCCCGAGATTCTGCTGACCCTTGAAAAGCGGCTAGAGCGAGTTCCCTTTTCGGGGTGTCCCAGAGTTTCAGCACAGTGGCCTGGAACCAAAGCGCTGGGGTCAGAGAAGAATGAGAACAAATGCTCCCTTTATGCGAGCTTGCTGGAACGAAATGAAGGGTTGACTCACAAATACAATACAATTAGAGGCAGTGTAAATGACACAATGCCTCCAATCTGAAAGCAGTGACAGCATGAACTCTTTCACTTTGACACATGCTCTGGAGTCTAAAAGTCTTCTCGCTTGCTTTGTTAAAACAACCCAACGAAAATTCATTTTTAAGGCGAGTTTTGTTGGCGTATTGAATTTGAAATTAATAAATATTTGGGAAAAACAAACAGGAAATCTCGTCTTTGAAGCAAAGAAGCGCGTGGGGTCCGGGGGCACAGAGGGGGGTGAGAGGCAACATTCCTTTCTAATTTGGGGATGGACTGAGTCAACAATCCTTATTTTCTGAGTGTTCGGCAGAATTTCCAAGTGACAGAACTCTGTAATGCAGTTGCTTATGAATTGGGAGGCAGTATATCTTTTGGGTCCCCATTCTGATTACATCATGTAGCTGAAAAACACAGAAGTGTCCAAGTCTGCAAAACCAATTTTGAAATACAAATAACAGTAAATCTGGGGCCTTAATGGACCAATAATCCATTTAATCCCCTGAAGAAAAGATGATCATTTCCTGCAGTTCTGATAGGGAGAGAAATCCACAGCCTCACTCTCTTCAAACTCATGAAATTGGCATCCCAGACAATCCTCTCAATCTTCATTTTCAAAAATGAACATTCTTTCTGCGAGGCCTTTCTCTTCTTGGAATTGACCTTCTTTAAAGACTGACTTTAGGCATGCCTATGAATGTCTGTAGAAGAAATGTTTTCAAGGCTTTATGGTCAAGGGTATCAAATTCTCTCTAAGTACTAGATTGATGTCATCCACTGCCATGGGGCATTAGAAGAATAAGCCTGTTTTCAGGGCAATCTCTATTTTTACACAGACAAATGGAATAGAAGAAAAATGATGCTAAGTGGTTCATGCTTATTGTAATAAAAACTTCCATTAGGAGAAGATGTTTGAGAGTATTTATGATAAGTAAATTACCCTGAGCCCACTTATCAGCACTTTTAGGCTTCATCTCTATACCTCCCCTTTGGGAATGGTTGGATAAGACTTTTCACAAAAGCACCAGAACCTTGATGTCACCCATAATCAAGATAGTTCAGCTGGGTATCTCAATGGATTGAGAGCCAGGCCTAGAGACAGGAGGTCCTGGGTTCAAATCTTGCCTCAGACACTTCCCAGCTATGTGACCCTGGGCAAGTCACTTGACCCCCATTGCCTAGCCCTTACCACTCTTCTGCCTTGGAGCCAATACACAGTACTGCATATAAGATGGAAGGTAAGGGTTTAAAAAAAAAAAAGATAGTTCAATGACTCTGTGAGTTGTGAGGTGACTTAGTCGCTCTTTAGTTAGTGTCCAGAAGAAAAAATAATGACTTTCTATGCCTTCAAATGTGATTTTAGAACATATATCCCTGTATAACTTATGAGCAGACTTTTCTAGGATGCTTTAAAAGATGCTAGAATCCCTTGTCATGGGAATTTAACTCTGACGGACTTTGGGGGGAGAATTTTTTGGCAGACAGCTAGCTACCTGCCTTTCAAGTCATACCCATAGGGAATGGATGGCTGCCTAACCTATCCATGCACTAGGGTCATCAAAAAAATAATTTAATTTCTTAATAGCTAACCAATGAGTGTAGAGACCAAAATAAACAATGAGGATATTAGCATATTTAAGACTGGTGATCAGATCATGTGGATGAACACATGTTGGCATAAAGATGTGCTGTATGACTGCAGATAGTTTTAATAAGTACTATTCCTCATTGAGTGATCCTGAGGGAGTTACTTAGGAGTTCAAGGTTCTAGACAGCTTTCTAAGACTGTGAATTGTAAAGAAAGTGGATCTACTTGCATAAAGACACATTTTCTCTTTAAGCATTCCCTATGCAAATTAGATCACAGATCTGTCCCTATTGTTATTTCATACATTTAATTTATGGTGAATGAACATTAGTTCAAGAGTCAAAAGTCTTGGGTTCATACTCCACCTTTGGTACTTCCTAAGATGCTGAGAAACTCTTTGAACTATAGTTTCCTTTTTACTAAAATTAAAAGGATGGCTTACATGAACTCATATCTTCCACTCTATATCTGAGAGCTATTTCTGTGAGCCACTACCTAAATATGCCAAGATGGTGGTTATTCGTTGTTCATTTTCAAAGAGGACCCATGGCAAGGTGATGTCTTGACTCATGTAAGAATTGTGTTTAAGTGAGACAGAGTTTACAAAGTCATACGTCTTATTCTCTCTTCCAACATTATCCAAGTCCAGGGGCAAACTAAAAGGCATGGTGGCTGGCAATGGCCCAGGATTCAGTGGATGACCTCAGCATCTTTGATATCTGATCAACTTTAAACACTCCACAGAAACGGCTTCAGCTGCCTTTATGGTCGTTAGAAATTGTTCTCACCCATCTATTACCAGGGAAAGTCTTCACATGCTTAGGGTAGGCAACCTCACTGAGTCTGAGACCTATTGATTGCCCTCAACCTGATTTAGTCCATCTTCCAAGTTGGGTTTACTGGGTGTAACCACTGCCCATGATACAGCTTCTTAGACTCACAGGTGAGAGAACTGGGTGACATGTAGACACCAAAGGAGACTGAGCAGCCCTAAAAAGGTCTCGGTAAGCCCTCCACCAGAGGCTTTAGTCCTCCTTGAACACCCCATCCACTTTAACATACCAAGAAGGTATCTTGTAGGCAAAATAGCACAGAGATGAGATTCAGGAAACCTGGAAGAATCCTGGTTCATTCTCTATCATTGACTAGTAATATATCCTGGAACTAATTGTTTAGTTTCTTTGAAAGTTAGAAACTTCCCATGTGAAAGGAGCAGATTGGACTTCATGATGCAGCTCTAAAATTCTATGATACCATGAGGAAGGGAGGGAGGGAAATGTTGTGAACAAACTCTTCCTTTTTAATTTTAGTTATAAGTATACTAACTATAATATAATATTGTAACAATGTTGTCATATTATAATATATAATTATATAAATATAATTTAATAATAATTATAATTTTATTTATATTATGAAGGCATTTGTTTTTCTTCACGTTTACTTAGAAAGTAAGTTCTTGGAAGAATTATTTGTTTTATGTTTAAGATAGCTTCTATTATTAAAGTATACATAAACTTAATTTAATTAACTATAACTAATGAGTTTTGTCAATGATATGCATTTGGAAGAAATTTTAGAAATTATAGATTGAAATGACCCTACTTTATTTTTTTATAAAAGCACTTCTTTTTATGCTTGAATCAGTATTCTGACTTCAACAATTCTTTTTTTTTTTTTGCATTTTAGTTCATGTATTTAATTAATTAATTCTGAAGATTTTTCCATGGTTACATGATTCATGTTCTTCCCTCCCTTGCTCACTCCCCAGCTCCTGGAGCCAATGAGAAATTCCACTGGGTTTTCCATGTATCATTGTTCGAAATCTATTTCCATATTTTTAATATGTGCCCTAAAGTGATCATTTAGAGTCTACATCCTCAATCATATCCCCATCTAACCATGTGATCAATCATATGTTTTTCTTCTGTGTTTCTACTCCCACAGTTCTTTCTCTGGATACCTGGATACGGATAGTGTTCTTTCTCATAAGTCCCTCAGAATTGTCCTGAAGAAATGACCCTACTTTAGAATGCATCACTGGAAGTTCAGTAGCCTTTGTCTTCTATATCCAATAGGATCATAGATTTAGTACTGGATGAGTTCATGGAGTTCTCATTTTAAAGACAGGAAACTGAGGCTTAGAGGCATTATTAGTGCCTTACTCAGGCACCTTTTGACTCAAAGTTCAGTGCTCTATCTGGAGTACTAGGCTCCGAGTGAAGTTCAAATCTAGCCTCAGATACTTTTTAGCTATGTGACTCAGGGCAAGGCACTTCTACTTGCCTCAGTTTCCTCAACCACAAAATGTGATTAATAATATCACCTACCACACAGGTGTTGTAAGAACCAAATGAGATAATATTTGTTAGGTGCTTAGCACAATGCCCAGCAAATAATAGGAGCCTTTATTTTTAAGTTTATTACCTTCCAAGCCCTGACCAACTAACTTTTCAGACTGAATTCCCACAATTACATCCTCCATCATGGATTACAAAACCAAAGCTTCCAAATGTGGAATTAGGTTTCATGATTAATTTTTGCATCTTTGGAATATAAGAAAAAAGGTGGTAGAAAGGAACCAAAAGAAATTTGGGAAGGGATGCTAAATTGTACTACCTGTTATGGGTGCTGAATGAGTTAGAATCAAGATATTATAAACCACTGAATACTTTGTCATTTGACATTAGTAGTATCTGTAATTGTTTTTTTTAACTCTTCCTTCTGTCTTGGAGTCAATACTGGGTATTGGTGCCAAGGCAGAAGAATGGTAAGGGCTAGGCAGCTGCCCCCCCCCCAATTGTTTTTTGTTTGATTCAGGTTTAAATGGTTTCTCCTTGGGTAACTGGGAACCAGTGGAGAGAATGCTGACTTGGGAGTCAGGATTTGAGTTTTCATCTGGGCTATATAATACTCATGACCTAGGTGACTTTTGACAATCATTAAAGCCCCCAAATCTCAGTTTATTCATCTGTAAAATGAAAAGTTTTATCTAAATATCCTTTAAAATTTCTTCCCACTCAAAAAGCAACAATACTATGATCTTTATAATTTAAGCATTTATTATTTGGCATTCTAAAATATAACATCTTCCTATTTAGGAAACCATGAAAATAAGACTTGACAATATAAATTCTATCTCAGAAATTTCATAGTTGTTCTCTGGCCCCCAATATCCCAATACGCTTCAAAGAAAATCCCACTTCTCCAACTCTGATATAGTTATGTGTTTTTAAGCTCAAAAAATAATTCATGCCAATTACATAACTCACAAATATCCCTGGGGATTTAATAATTCCCCAACAGCTGTACTTACACGCTAACAAAAAAGCCATGAACCTAGTTTTTAAAATACAAACTACTAAGACATGGTGTGCTTTTTGGCTTCTGCTTTTTTCACTACTCACCTTTCAGCCAAAGTGTGAAAAAATGAATCTTCTTCAAAGGTGATAAAAGAGAGGAAAGCAAAAATGTAGGCCAGAATTTAAAACATTTATGTGATCACAAGAGATGGATAAAACAACAGCAAAAACTGTTAAGTGATCCAGCTGATCTGGGATATTCTAATATATTGAGTCTTCTGACTCTGGGAAAGACTGGATCAGAACACCCCAGAGCATTCCAATATATTTCCTAGATTTTTGTGATTTTAGGCAACAAAGGAATAGATTAAGGGTTCTTAACTTTTTTGTGGATGAAGGACCCTTTTGGTTGTCTGGTAAAGACTATAGACTCCTCAGAATAATGTTTCTAAGTGCTCAAAATAAAATATGATGGGTTACAAAGGAAATGTAGGTATCAAAACTTTTAAGTTCATGTACCTTAAGTCAAAAAAACCTGAAATAAATTATATCCAAGTTCTTTTCCAGGTCTAAATTCTCTATATTTTACTATAGGAAGTACTCTGAATTTTTAAGATTGAGTCCTTCCCAAGAAGCAAATATTGGAAGGATATGAATAAATGATTTTCAAAAGAAAAATTAAAGTATTATCCATAATGATCAGCTAAAAGTCCAAAATCACATAATCAGAGAAATGTAAATTTAAACAATACTGAGATATCAGTGATACCCATTCATTTCCTGGGAACATTGCTAAAATATGTGAAAATTCACTGTTAGAGGAACTATGGGAAGACAAGCATGCTAACTTATGGCTGGTAGAGGGATGAATTGTCAATGTTCAATCATAACAAGGTGGAGTTATGCAAGACAAGTCACTAAATTGTTCATATAATTCAACCCAAAATGTGACTTTAGGCAAGTCACCTCAATTTTCTGAGTTTCAATTTCCTCTTCTAGAAAATGAGAAGATGGGACTAAATGACCTCTGCCCTCTAATCTATGACCCTATAATTCAGGGATATCTAGCTTTTTGTGCCATGGTTCTTTTTGACAATCTGGTAAAGACTATGGGACCCTTCTCAAATTCTGTTTTTAGATCATTGAAAAATAGGAAACCAATTATATCAAAATATAGTTATTAAAACATATTTTTTTCAAAATCAAATTTATTAACCCCAGATTAAGAACCCTTCAAAGTCCTCTGATCCTAAAATTCTACTGTTGGACCATATCCCAATGAAGTTAATGGCTGCAAGAGAACACTAGCAAAAATGTTCATAGCAACAACTATAATAAGAAAAGGTGTTTGAAAAAAATATGTCCAATGATTGGGGAATGGTTTGAACAAAATATGATGTATGAAGATTATAGAATGTTATAGACTAAAAGGAATAATTCAGAAAAACATGGAAAATTTGAATAAACAATGAAGAGAAAACAAACAGCCCAAAGAACAATATGCACAATGATTGCAATGTAAATAAAGTCAAGATATAAAGAAAAACTCTAGTCAGTTACAAGATCAATGTGAATATTATATTGTCAAAGCTAATGACCACGTCCTTCCTTTCTGTAACTCAGATGCTGAAGTAGATCTGTGTCCTCATTAATATGAGTATCCTCTGACAGAATTAAGATCATAACTTACCCATTCTTTGCAACACTTACCTACTCTATGCCTATCATAATTAGGAATTGCCTCCGGTATTCTGGAAAAGTTCTTTGTTTTCTCTTTATAAGAAAGGTCCTTTGCAATGGAGTTTATTTAGATGTTTGTTGGAAAATATTACTTGTATTTTAACAAAAGACAACAATCATTTTTTCAAATCAATTTTTATACATTTTCTGGAAAAGGAACAATCCCATTCACTACTCACTTTACTGGGGTGGGGGGTGGGGGGTGGGAGGGAAGAAGTCAGCTACTTCCCTTAAAAAAGATGATGAGATCAGGATACAAATGCTTTTGGGGATTTTCTTATCAAGTAAGTCCTTCTTCTTTAGCAACAAATTACAAAGCCCAAAGATGGAATACCAAGTTTTCTTCTCTTGAGATGATTTTAAAGACCAAAAATGTCCCCATAACTAAAAATGTTAAAAATAGAAGAGACCTTAGAGATCATCTTGACCAACCACTTTCCTATAGTCACCCAGATAGCAAGAAGCAGGACCAAAATTCAAATGTAAGACCTCTAATTCTAAATAAACAATTCTTTCTACTCTATGACCTTTTTTAAAAATCCTTTCCTTCTGCCTTATAATCAATACCAAATATTGGTTCCAAGGCTGAAAAGCAGTAAGGGCTAGAGTCACACAGCATGGTTGAGTTTGCTGTCTATGAGCTAACATCACTAGGAAAGAGGGCTGTCACCAAAAGCCTGGCTACTAAAAGATGGATTCTTTAATTCATTTCATGAATCCATGACACAACTAGGAATACAAAATGGCCCTTAGTTCTTGGTGGCAATGAATCATACAATAGTTAACACATTAATTTAAATGTTAATCATTTTTATGTCATCTAAAAACATTAGTTAACAAGGTCCTGAGCTAGGATATTAAGATATTTGTCCAAAGTCCAACAAATTAATACATTACCAAACACAATGAACTAAATCCATATTGACCTTCTCACTATCAATAGAAATGGAAAATAAAGAAATTGAAGTTAGAAAACATGATTTTGGATTGATAATTGGCCAACAAGATTAGTAATTAGCATTTGTATATAGCTTTAAGGTTTGCATAGTACTTTACAAATATGATCTTATTTGATGTTTACAACAACCCTGGGCTATAAGTGCTATTATTGTTGCCATTTTACAGATGAGGAAGTTGTAGGATAAGAAAGGTAACAATTAGCCCAACATATCACAATTAATAAATATGTGAGAAAAGATTTAAACTTAGGTCTTCCTGACTCAAAGTTGAGCACTCTGTCTGCAATACCACTAATCAAATATTTACATTTTATTGAAAAGACCAAATATTTTACATCTGGAACATTTTCTTCAAAAAGCAAGTTGGGGTGATTTATCATTTGTTTATGTGAGCATATGATTTGGGCTTTTTGTTTTAAGATTACTCTGTTAAAAGTGAATAATATGGAAATAGGGTTTGAGTGATAAAATATATATAACCCAGGGGAATTGTTTGTCAGTTCTGGGAGGGGGAGGAAAAGGGGAGGGAGATAACATGAATTATGTAACCATAGGAAAAAAATTTTAAATAAAACTTAAAAAGCAAGTTGGGAAATGGGGTATATAATTGACGTCTTGGAATCTGAAATTTCCTTCAAGGTCCAGCTCTAGTGTTATCTCTTCCAACAGGTTTTTTCCAGTTCCCACACCTAGTCAGTTCTTAGCACCATCCTACCTACTATTCTGTACTTACTTAATTGTGTTCATGTTGTATTTCCCCAGTAAAACATAAGCTCCATGAGAGCAAGAACTAGAACTGTATTGTCTTTGTCTCTGCATATCCAACACCCAGTATAGATCTTGGCACACAGTAGGTACTTTGTGTTAGCTGAATTGAACGCTGCTAAAAAAAATGATGGCAACTGTTATCTTACCCAATAGTAAATGACTGCTTAACAAAGTAGGAATCCAAGCCTGGAGAGGAGAGATACTGAGTTCAAATCTAGCCTCAGACAATTCCTAGCTGTGTGACCCTGGGCAAGACACTTAACCTCAATTGCATAGCACTTTCTGATCTTCTGCCTTGTAAATGATACTTAGTATTGATTCTAAGATAGAAGGTAAGGTTTTAAAAAAAAAGGAATGATAACAGACAGTCCAGGCACTGTATTACTACCCAAGAAATATTCAAAATAAGTAAATAATAGATTGTATAAAGCCCTTGAAATGTGAATTCTATTTTTGCCATCTTTTTTCCTCTTTTAAATTTTCTATCCTTTCTTAAAATATTCCCAGCACTTTACCCAGTTCCTGGGCTTAAGCAAATACTTAATACTTATTGATTGACTGGCTATTTCTCTTGACTGGGGTGTTTGTATTTCAAAGTTTCTACTCAGCTCTGGTTTCCTCAATAGAAATACTTGGAAGACCTCTATTTCACGAAAAATTCTTATTTTTTTCTCCTTAACAGATTATAATCACCATTGCCAAGTAAATTCTTTAATTTAATCATAAGCTTTTATTTTGACTTTTTGGAATATTCATTCCTAGTTCTAGCACATGTTTGCAGATTCATTGACTACATGGGCAGGAATTATCCAGGATGAAAAGGTAGAGATGGATTTCAGGTTGCACTGGTGATAAGAGTAACCACACAGATGCAATCCTTTATCCATTGAAAGCATCTGGAAACTTGATAATGAATTTCTACAAACTTTCATTATTTCCCTAAATATCATATTCTTATGGTAATTAGGTGATGTGCCCAAGAAATTGGAGACAATGAAGGTCTTCTGCACAACTTGCCTCTTATAGACAAGTCAGCTTAAGTGCCCATTGCAGAGGGGTCATAGAATTTGGTGTCCTCAGTGTTCATTAACACTCTGCTTCACTAGCTTTAGGAAGCATCATTTTCTTTGTTCGGTTGTCCTGACATGATGCCATATTGATACCAAAACACCAACAGCTGACAACTACACTTCCTGTTTGTCAAGGCTTTGCCATTGAGCTTGGACCAAGAACATTCTTCATATTGTATGGTGGTGGATTAGTTATAATCAGACCAAGCTACTATTGTTGTTGGGTCCAGACTAAAAGAATCTGGTGGAACAAAAGCTGGATTTATTGTTCTGGGAGCATGGGGATATAACGGGGAGTTAGAGTGGAGAGATGTGTCCCCTCCAGTCAAGGGGAAATTTCAAAATGAAAATAAAACTGGGACACAGAGACTCATGGACTCATTTAGACTCATCATTCTTTGACTAAAAAACAAAAAAATAAATAAATATTCTATATACTCATTTATACTCTGCTATAAATCCCTTTGGGGGCATAGAGGTGGAACAGGAATTTAGTGAATTGAACAAACACACCAGGGAATTCCAGTAAGAAAGCTTCACCTCTTTCTACTCGCCTACAGGATTGCTGAAGCCTTGTTACATGGATAATTTCTGCAAGCTATTAATTTCTAAAAAAGCAAAAAATGCAAGAAATAATGATAAACTGAGCAAAAAAAATGTAGTCATCCATTTCAGTAGTCAATGGCTCTTCCCTCATACTGTGAAGCCAAAACAGATTTAGTTGGAATATTTCAGAGCAATTGGACCAATTCCATTCACTACTTAGCATTAGAGAAGAACAGTTAAACAATCCTTTTTCTGTTCTGAAAAATGGTGAGAAGACTTGCTGTCAATCTCTGGACTGTTAAGGTCTGAAAATCTTTATGAAATCCACAAACCAAAGACTAACTCATGAAGACTTTATGTTCAAGGTCATACTCGCACATGGCAAGAGTATATTCCAAGTATAAAAATTATAAGCATTAACATTTTTTAAATTGGAAAACTAAAATGTCCATAAGAATCTTTAATGTAGATTTTATAATCATTCATTAAGTGCATTGTGTCACATTATGTCTGAAACAATGTGCTAAATGCTGGAAATGATGGGAAGGATATACGTTAGAGATTCAGAAATCATCCACTTAGAAGCCTCAAGAGTGCTTAAGGTTGTTTAATAGAGAGAAGAGAGGGAAAGAGGGAAAATTGAGAAGGGAGAGAGGGGGAAACAAAGAAGAGAGAGAATGGAAAGAGGGAAAGGGTGAAGAAAAAGAGAGGGAAGAAAGGAATGAAGGTATTAAGGAAAGAAGGAAGGAAGGAAGGAAAGAAGGAACAAAGGAAGGAGACTATAAACAGAATGCCAGGAGATGCATAAGTTTAGAAAATAGAAAGAGGAGTAGCCTTTGAAATAGTCCTAGAAAGAATGATGGGAGAAATAGGTGGCCTCGGAAGGAAAGATAAATGCACTTATTAAACACTTACTATGTGCTAAGCACTGTGCTAAGTGCTTTACACATATCTCATTTGGTTCTCATGGCAACCCTTCTAAGTATATGCTATTATTACCCTTATTTTGCACTTAAAGAAACAGGCAGGGAGAGGTTAATCAATTTGCCCAGCATCACACAGCTGATAAATATCTTATCCACTGAACCACATATCATGATTGCAAATGGAGGCATTTAAAAAGGGTGTCATAAACAATGCCAAAGGTTTAGGGAGATTTTTAAATTTTATTTTTAAAGAAAAGAACTGGGAAAAGGCCATTTGGCCATTAAGGGTTAGGGGGACTAAATTGCTCTATGACAAAAAAAAAAAAAACCAACACATTAGTGACCTGCAGGTTGTGGGAAGAGAAGTCATATTCCAAAGGGCTAAAACTGTGTATGATGAGAAGATAAGGACAAGGGTACAGCCCCGTGCTATTAAGAATCTTTTATCTAAAGCTGAAATGGAGCTCAGAGATCAATGTATCCAAATCTTTCCCTCCTTTTACAAAAGGAGAAACTAAGTCCCAGAGAGGCTGAGTAAATTGTCCTAGTTACTAGGTGACAGAGGAGTGATTTTAGCCAGGTTCTATGATGCCAGTTATTTCCATTATCCACTGATGCCTACGAAGAAGAGGCATAGGACAGCAACTCAGGAGTAGGAAGCTAGACATAGCAGTGGGGGAGGATTGTTTTGTAGGTTCTGGGAGTCTTTTGAATGTTTATAGGCAGTAGTAAAGGAGCCAGTGAAGGGGGGGGGGGGAGAAAGGGAGAATGATGGCTAATGCTTAATCACTCTTAAAGAAGGGGTTTTTAACATTCATATTGGATAAATAGAAAAAGAAAAGAAAGGAAAGTGTGTATGGTTGTTAGAACTTTGAGTTTCTGTCTCATCATCCATCAAAATTATTGATTGGTTTAAGTCACATCCTCACAGTTAGCCTAATCGGTACCATGGGAAAAGACTTCCTTGGTTACAGTCTTACTGACTCATTTAAATAAAAACAAAACCTTGACTCAAAAACAATTAATTAGTAGGAAGTAAATAAAGGAATAGACAGCCTGGCTGCCTCCAGTTTCCAAAACAAAAGGTGGTTTATTCATTCTCTTTTTATACTCTTGCATATGCCAAATTACATTGCAAATCTTAAAAAAATAAGTTTTGTTTTGTTTTTTACTAAGATACCCTGGTTTTTTTGTGGAGCATAGACAGTTTACCTTACTCATTTTTTGAGCTTGTTAAATATTATCTGTAAAATATAAGTGGTAAAGCATCTATGACTCAGTTTTTACTTATCACCAGATATCCTGAATGTGTTGAAGTCTGCAAAAAGTAGTCAAGAATGTTGAGGTAGAGGAAAGAATACTGGCCAGATTCTATTTGGGATAATTGTATTCTTGTCTCCTTGGATTTGGCCTTCAGGTTTCAATTAGATAAGAAGTCTTTCCCTTCTGATCCCAACCTGTAGAGCATGCTGATTTAAGATACTGAGCAGTTGTCATATTCCTTTCCACAGAGTTTCCAACCATCCCAAATTAGTTGACACCATCTGGAATCTGAGATGGTAAAATGCTTTGTAAGCTACTTGTGAATGTTTCAGCTATTTCATGGAAAGTTATCCTATTCTTTGAAATTTTGCATTCCTGCCTCCCCAAAGGGGTTGACATCTTCTCTCAGTTGGTTTGTTTGAGTTTGGAGGTCTGTGATTTAATTGGTATAAGGATCCTCTGGCAACTGGGGACCATTGTACCATTGGCTTGGAGTCAAAGGATTCAGGTTCTTATTTGCCCAATCCACCAGAGGAAGCTTTTGTATGCTTGAGATAGACATCACCCTAACTCCCTGATGGTTTTGAGGTCTGTTGGTTATTCTCAAGCTGGTTTAGCCCATTTTTCAAAATGGTTTTACTGGGGTCTAGGCACCACTTATGCTATAGCTTCTTGGAGCCACAAGTGAAAGTTGGGTAACAGGTGGGCACCAAATACTAGAGGTGCTAGTCCTTCCTCAACAAACCATACAGCCCAAATGCTTATTTGACTGCCATGATCATTTTTCCATCTTGTTTTCTGTTCTATCACCTTCCAAGATATGAAATGAAGACAGAGCAAAATATTCTTTATAATACTGAATATTCCTTATTCCCATCAAAACTGCTTCACAGTGCATTTAGGGAAAATAAAGAAGACACTTAGTGGGAAAGGCTGAAAGGATGCTTTAAAGAAATTTGAATCCAGTCAGGAGATTAAATGAACATCACCTAAGGGGGGGACAGGACTGTATCCCATCCCCCAGATTTCCCTTAAGCATTGCTCAGTCTTATTTTTAACCAGTAAGATAATCTCATTCATTAAATGAGCAACTAGAATATATTGTTTTTCTTAGAAGAAAGTCCTCTCAGAAAAAATGATACTTAAATTTTCAGTTTTCCAGAAAAAGAAGGCAAGCTCAGTGTCCTCAAGGAGCTTAAAATCTAATCAGGTTGTAGAAAGGATGCTGATTCAGGAATCTTAAAAGAGGGGTTCTAGTGAGGAATCCACCAATATCTAGTGGTAAGATGAAATCACTTGAACTTTTAGGATCACAGCTTCCTCATCTTAAAAATAAACAAATTGATTAGGTTGAGGGTTCTTATGCAGGCAGGGGTAGGGGCATAAGGATGCCCAAAGGGCCCATGAATAGATTTCAAAGAGTCTGTGAACTTAAATAAGTAAAATATATATTTATTTCATTATCCTTGGTTTCTTTTATAATCCATTACATTTTATTGTATACTTTTTTTTAAAAATCACTCTGAGAAGGGTTCCATAGATCTCACCAGACTACCACAGCACATGAAATGTTAAGAGCTCAAAGCTAGATGATCTCCAGGGTCTACCCAGCTCTAAGTTCTGTGATCACAGGGGAAAGGAAGCTGGTCACTAAAACAACAGGGATGAACTCATCATCTGACATTGTTTTGGACCTGGGTAAAAAAAAAAACATGCTATGAGGGGAAAAAAAACCCACAGAATTTCAACAAATAAAAAATAATGATTCTGGTACTGTCCTTCAATATGTTACTAATTCATGCTGCTTTTAGAAGCATTACTATGCCAATATTAGTAAATGCTGGAGGAAAAATAATATTTTATAGATTTCTAATCACTGCAGTGGCCAAGATATTTTCCAAACCTCTTTGTAGGGCTGATATAATTATTTCCACTTTATGGCTAAGGAAAATCATATTCAAATAAGTGAAGCTATTCTCAAACCAGCAATTAGTGAATGGACCTAGCGAGTTATCACTTCTGAGTTTACAGTTTGTAGCTCTAACTTTTTTAAGCTATGAAGATCGTATGTCTATTTTTTCTTCCATTAAAAAAATCTCCACAAAGTGTTTCTCTTATCAACTGCTTTTAAATTAACTTATATTAAGGTATTTCCAATGTCCTCCTTATATTCAATTAATATTGATTTTATTTTCTACCCAATTTCTGTCCTGCCAGTTAGGGAAAGAGAGTCACATATAAATCAGAAATAGTGATTGCCCTTTTGGAGATTACTGTTTAATTAAAATGAAAACATCACAACAATGAGAGCAAAATAGACATCACAGGATTGATAGGCTTGGAGCTGAAAGGGACCTAAGAAGTCACAAAATATTTGCTATTTTGCAAATGAGGAAACCAAAGCTAGGATGGATTAAGTGTCTCATTCACTAAATGTCAAATAGCTGTCAGAGGCGAGACTGAAACCCAGGTCTAGCAAAGTCCCAGGACAGCACTTGCTCCATTGCGCCACCTAGTGGCACCTAATGAGCTGTGGATAACAAAATAATGATGTTGATGAAACTCATGAAAACCCAACAAAAGGAGCCTACATGGAGACTGATAGAAGAAACTAAAATAGTGAGATTTAAATAGGAGAATTTTAAGGCTCAATCATGCCTCGCTATGGCATGGAAGTAACTTAAAGACCCAGCCAGAAGAATACAAGCACTCAAAAGTACTTCCCAGCCAGAAAGATCTCCAAGAATAGTCCAGGGATGACCTGTATGACTGTTTTCAGATGTTCAACCTAACATGCTCAGAGAGGCTCATTTTCAGGTGGGCCACAAAGATTTAATTTTTAGCTATTGAATCTCAAGAAAATTCTCTACTAATAATAGTTTTAATTTATATAGTACTTACTAAGAATTAGGCATTGTGCTAAGAGCTTTAAAAGTTTCCATTTAATAATAATAATAATAGCTCACATTTAGATAGTGGCTACTGTGTGCCAGGCACTGTGCCAAGAGAGTTAAAAATATTATCACATTTAATAAGTAATAGCCAAAATTTAGATAGTGGTTACTATGTGCCAGGCACTGTGCTGAAAACTTTACAAATATTATCTCATTTGATTCTCACAACAACCCTAGGAAGTAGATGCTATTTTACCCATTTTACAGATGAGGAAACTGAGGCAAAGATTAAATGACTTGTTCAGGGTTAAGGTTAGACAGCTAGTAAGTATCTGAGGCCAGATTTAAAACAAGTTTTTCTCTCTCCAGACCCAACTATCTATACACTAAGCCACCTACCTATCTGCTATTACTAAGTTATTGGAGGGCTGCAAAATTATGTTGGTGGAAAAATTGCAGATTCTTTCATTATTTAAGTAAATTTGCTGGGAGGGTTGGGGTGGGGAAGAAAGTGGTAAACATGGATGAGTGAAATGAATGAAAGTTTAAAGATGCTAATACAGCTGGCTGAGATGAGCTCTGTAATATTCAGGGGGGATTGGTGACAATGGGGACATATTATAGAAAGAGGGAGTTTGGGGACAGCTGGTGAGTTCAGAGAAGAGGACAAATAGCAGAAAAGAATCCAGGATCCATAATTAGTTTATGAAAATCATTTCCTGGCACTGTAGTATTTTAAATAATTTGTTTGCTTGAACAATATTTTCTGTTGTGTTAGAGTGAAAGTGTTAGGGAAAGGCAATTCAGAAAGAAAAAAAAATATTGGTTTTCCTAAAAGAAAACCCATGAAACCAAGGAGGATTAAAATGACAGAAAATATGTATTACTTACCTTTGCTTCTTCCCAAAGAACTAGCATAGTGCTTTGCACATAAGAAAAGTGTTTTGAATGAATAAAGAATGGATTCCTTTTACAATTCTCAGTCAAGGAAAGGAAGAAAAATGCTACAAAGTTCTGGCTAAGATAAACAGGAAACATATCATTTGTGATTAACATGCATTATCTGCACCTGCCCTTTCAGTCCACAGAAAGGAAAGGGTACCATTAAGTCAATTAAATAATGGAATGAGTCAAAGAAAAGCATGAAATTCTTCCTCCATTTAAGAGGGACTCTGGCAAAGTCCTCAAAAGCATACTTAAAGGAATATGGAAGCTATTTTGAAATAAGAAAAAATTGTGATAACTAGGGTTGTTTTTACTATGGAAGAGAGAAGATTGATGAGAGGCATGATACGTGCTTTTGAACTGTCTGACAAGCTGCCATGTAAAAGAAGGAATTAAACCGAACCACATAGGAAAGATCCAAGTGGATAAAGAATTTGGTTAGCCAATCCTAATAAATTAACATTGATTAATGCTGATGTTAGTTAATTAGATTATAATAAGTTAATGTTTATTAAGCACCTACTCTGTGCTAAGCACTGTGCCTAGTGCTGAGGATATAAAGAAAGCTAAAATATAGTTCTTGCTCTTATAGAGCTCATGATCCAATGGGGGAGACAATGTACAAATAACTGTGTATAAACGAGCTACATGGGATAAACTGGAAATGCAGAAATAAAAGGAATTGGGAAAGGCTTCTTATAGAAGGCAAGATTTCAGTAGATACTGGAAAGAAGCCAGAAAAGCCAACAGGCAGAGACAAAATGAAAGAAGAGATAGTCAATGAAATTGCTAGATCACAGACTATATATAATATACCATTTATAACCTCATAAAATCATAAATTTAGAGAAGGAATCCTAGAAGCTACCAAATCCAACTCCCTCAACTTATTAATGAAAAACAGAGACCAAGAGAGGTTAAATAACTTGCCCAAGGACACATAGGGAATTAGTGAAGGAAATGGGATTTCAAATGAGAGGACCTAGGTCAGTGATGGCGAACCTATGACACATGTGCCCAAAAGGGCATGGAGAGCCCTCTCTGTGGATATGCCTGTAGTCACCCACCAGAGTTCCTTACTAGAAAGCCAGAGGGGCTTGGGGCAGAGCTGCTCCCCTCCCCCTCTCCATGTACCTGAGGATATTCCTCACTTCCCTGGACCCTCTGCCCAGCAGCCTAATGGAAGTGCTTCCTCCATCCCCTTTCTGGGGTAAAGGAGGGATGGGGGAGAAATATAGGGGGGGCAAAGTGTGGAACTTGGTCTGGGGGGTTCAGGCATGGCATTCTGTCTAAGGGGTAAGGTAAAAGTGGGGACTGGCACTGTGCCTATAAAAAGTTCACCATCACCGACCTAGGTTTTCTACTCTTCCCACTGTACCATGCAGCCTCTCAAACACAATCTGAATTTATATTTGTATACAAATATATATATACAGATATGGATATTTGTGTATATATCTTTGTTACTGTGTATATATTGTGCTTGCATATTGGACTCATACTACAAAAGGACAATGAATTGAGACCAGAATTGAAATGAAAAATTAGATGGGTTTGAATAATTTTTTAATCACCTCAAGCTTCTTCCTGAAACAAAGGTCACCAATTTAGTAATTATTAACAACATTAGCATTTTTGTCCAATTCCAAGCCATGGAACATTATATTCTCTGGAGACCTGAAAGTGAAAATCATTCAGGGAACAGCAGAGAAGCACCTGGTGGATTAGTGCAAGCAGAAATTAGGTAAGAATAAAGAAGAAAAGGAATGAAAGAATGAAGAGAAGGAAGGAGGAAGGGAGCTGAGGAGGGAGGGAAGAAGAATTTATTTATTAAGTGCCTACTAGATGCTAGACACTGTGCTAAGTGCTTTATAAATAATATCTCATTTAATCTTCAAACCAACTTTAAGAAGCAAGGTACATATTATTATTCCCAATTTTACAGTTGAGGAATCTGAGACTGACAAAGTTTAAGAAACTTGCCTTTACACAACTATCTGAGTCAGGTTCAGATCTTTCTGACTCCAGAATTAGCATTCTCTCCATTGCACCACTTCATTGCTTCTGGGAGAAGAAATATATGAGCATGCAGAAATGAATGAATGAAAGAAAGAAAAATAAATTATAAACCAGTCCCTTGATAAGAGTCATGAATAATCAATGGGCAGTTTTCATGTCCATTCATATTCTCTCAATGTCAAGGAATGCTTTCCCCCTCTCCCATCCTTGGGTGGTGAATTTATTGAAGGACATTGACAAGAGTTACAAAAGATAGACAAGTGTAGATGGGTTACAATCTGTATCACTGGAAGAAATGTCCCATCATTGTGCCCAGTGGGGTGTCCCATCAATGGAAGCACTTAAACAGAAACTGAATAACTGTCAGGGATACAGTAGAGAGACTTGTAGTAACAGAAGATTCAAAATTAGAGGAAATCAGAGAAAGCATCTAGTTCAGCATCCTTTTAGGAGATAAGGAAATTGAGTTTAAGAGAAGATAAGTGGCTCTGTCCAAGGTTACACATGTAGTAAAGGACAAAGCTGGTACTTTTGTCCAAGTCTTCTGATTCTGTGCTCTAGACAAATCCAGTGAGACGACACCACACTGTCCTCCCATTTCAAAAGCCAATCAATAAATAGTTATGGAGCATCTATTATGTGTCATGCACTGTGCTAAGCACTAGAGTAAAAGGTAGTTAGACTAAAGTCACTTCCAACTCTAATGATATAATGAATGCTTTATGAATAGCAGCCTGAATCAAGTATTTCACTCTGAGACATTTTTTATGATGACACTGCTATTGGGCAACATAATGGTTAATAAATCAAACCTTGCTTGCTAATCAGATCTGGTCCAGCATAGCATCCCTTTCTAAAACTCATTCTTAAGTGTGTTTAATAAAAGTCAGTAATAAGAAACAATAAGACATTATGTTTCTTGACATCCTTAAAACTTCAGAACAATTCTTCTTAATTCTATTTTTAAAAAAAACTTTCAAGTTCACTTTTATCAAGCTAGCAGGTTTTTCCCCCATTTTAGAGTTTTATATGATTTTTAAATCCTTATCTTTGGTCTTGAGAATTAATACTCAGTATTGGTTTCAAGGCAGAAGAGTGGTAAGGGCTAAGCAATGGAGGTTAAGTGACTTGCCCAGGGTAATACAGCCAGGAAGTATCTGAGACCACATTTAGAACCCAGGACTCCTGTCTCTGAGCCTGGCTCTCAACCCATTGAGCCAACCAGTTGCCCTTCTTCCCAAAACAAGTAGTGGAATACAAGTCTCTAAAGAATTAAAGTTAAAGGTGGATCAAAAAGAAAAGGAGAATGGACTAAAAGCATATCACCAATAAAGCCCTGCTCAAGAAAAACAGTGTAAAAGATATCAGAGAAATGTACAACCAGAAAAATGAGTGGGTTTATTGTGTGCCAGATAACCGATGGACCAGGAGGATCTGCTTGCTCCATTAGTATCCAGGCAATGCCAAGAGATATCAAAAAAGATCTCCAATACTTTTCATAGAGCCCTTGTGGAAGACTTTGGAAGGATATGATAAGAGCATATGGATCAAGATGTATACTCAGTTGATTAAAACCAGATCCACACAAGAATTAAAGATTCCATGAGATAATGGAGAAAACTATATTATGAAGAAAGGGGTGGGAATAAATGGTGAAAAGAATTAATAGATACACAAGTTTAGTCTACTCAATAACCAATACAATCTTATATGAGGATTTCTTTTGGTATAGAAATGGTGCAATGGGTAGAGTCAGAAATACCAACTCAGGTACATTAGCTGTGTGACTCTGGCAAATCCCTTAATCTGTCTGCCTCAGTTTCCTCATCTGTAAAATGAAGAAATAATAGCCCCTACCTCCCAGGATTGTCTTCTGGATCAAATGACATAATATTTGTTAAATGCTTTGCAAATCTTTAAAAGATATATGAGACACATAAATGTTTGATAAATAAATGCTATAAAGGCTTTATTACTCAATTCCTGGCAACCTGGCTTCTGATTCCACCGTTCGACCAATGGATCTCAGTTGCTAGGTCTGATAGCTTTTTCTCAGTCCTCATTCTCATTGGCTTCTCTGCAGCTTTTGAAACTGTTGACCATCTTCTCCTCTAGACCCTTTTCCCTCCACTGGCTTCAATGGACTATACTATCTCCTAGGTCCTCATTGGTAAAGATATGGCGCGTGTGCTGAGCCAGTGAGCTGCTCCATTCCCCCCTCTTCCCAGTGCCCAAGGACATTTTTCTCATGTCCCATCCCTCTGTCCAGACACCCAAAGCACGCACTTTCTCCCTCAGCTCTTTGTTAATGCTTGAATTTGCCCTTTAGGCACTTGAACCTGTTAAAGGTTGACCAACACTGTCCTAGGTTTTAGGCTGCTTATTAAATCTCTCTTTGCTTTCCTTTCCTCAAGGATCATCTATATCTTGCCCCACTGGATGGGTGTTCCTCAACCAGTCTCTGATCCCAGCCCTATCCTTTTCTCTTTCCACAAACTACTTTGGAGATTTTAACAATTTCTATGGTTTTATGTGTCCCCTCTATGCTGAGAACTCTCTAAAAGCTGGAAATCTGTCTGTAATCCCTTCTAAACTTCAATTATGCATCATCACCTGGCTATTGTATATTTCCTCCTGGATATCACATAGACATCTCAGATTCAAGAATGTAAAATGGAACTGATTAATGGAATCAATTGATAATAGTTTTACTTATTATTTATAATTAAAATAGAATCAGATCCCTAGACCCTCTTCCAAACCTCTCTATTTCTGCTAGGGACACCAACATCTTCATTACCCAGATTTACAAACTTGGAGATATCCTTGAGTCTTCACTGATTCTCTCTTCATTTCTCCCCCTCCCCCAAAACTTGGGCAAGCCTCTTAACCGTCAGGGATCTTGGCTTCCTTGCCTAAAAACTGAGAGTGATAGAAAGGAGGATCTGTAAGGTCCCTCCTAATTCTAAGTCTATGATCCTCTTACTTTTGAGCCAATGCTGTGTTAAATTATGGGTTAAGATAAAAAAAAAAAGCAAGGTAATTTTCTAACCTTTTGTTCTAGAATAAGCAAAAATGTAGATCAGGAGGTGAAAGGAAATAAAAATTATAGGATAGGCTGAACAATAAATCAGTTCCAAATGCTTTATTTCAATGTGAAGTGTGTACAACTTGACATTTTGTGTAATGAGACTTTATTTATGGGAAAACTCAAGAAACTCTCTAGAGTAAGTGGCTTCCTTTAGTTTTTTATTCCACCTAAAAAACATTTATTTCATTCCTTGACCATCTCTTCTGAATCAAAGGGATAAAATAATTCCAAAGGCACGCCTGATTAGCTGAATACAACTGAACCCAGAAGTTATGTGGCGAAGGTATGGTTCATGAGTCGGGATGCTATTCTTGATTTAGACAGAGAATGTCCTCAAAAGGTCTTTAAAATAGGTTCTAAAACCTTTCTCCCATTGGTTTTGCTTCTTTTTTCATTTATTTGTTTAATTTCATTTTTAAAAATTGTGACTCTGAAATACAGCTGCACTTGTTAGCATTCCAAAAATTAAAGCTTTAATTGGCCCTGGTCAGGGAAACTCTAGTAGTAATGAAACCCAGCTTTCACGGGGACCAGAGCCAATGGAACAAGTACCTAAGAGCTCGTGATGCTTTAAATCTGAATCTTCATTTAGAGGAGAAAGTTCAATACTTAACTTCTGTTTAACCATTAAGCTAGAGTCAGAAAAACCTGACATAGCTCTAGCTAGAGTGCCAGGAGAAAAGAAATAGCCAGGACTTCACAGCCACATTGGAGCATTGCCTGGCTATCCACACAAGCTGTAAACAAACTTCCTGATAGTAATTTAATTATACCATCTTTAAATGAGCATTTAAGAACCTTTTGGCTTACCACCACCTTAATTGCCAGCAAATAAGGAAAATGAAGGAAAGCCAGCTTGGAATTTTAATCTTGCTCAAGTTTTTCTCCCTATTCTGTCCTTAGAGATCTCTAGGTGGTATAGTGGATATAGTGCTGAAATTGGAGCTAGTAAGATCTGAGTTTAAATCCTGTCTTGGATACTTGCTAACTAGGTGACCCTGAACCAGTCATTTAATTTCCTTGTGGCCAACCTTCTCTAAGCTTGTCACTGTAAACCTCTGGTATAATAATCATAATTATAAAAAATGATCCTAGAAGAATTAAAATTATAGCAGTTACTATTAATTTTATTGTTGCTCTTGAGTAATTTCAGACCATCTGGTACCTCCCTCACATTAAAAAAGATCATGAGATTTTTACTCTTGTTTTCTTTGAGCTAGAACAGAACTTAGAAATCATCTAATCCAAACCTCTCTTTTTTACAAATAAGAAACTTGCCTTTTGATTTGTAATTTTAAAAAAACCACCTCACTTCAGAAAACTATCTATCAATAAGACTGTTTCCCAAATGCCTTGTCTTCAGAGTTGTTGTTCAGTCTTGTTCAACTCTTTATAACCTCATTTGAAGTTTTGTTAGCAAAGATACTGGAACAGTTTGCCATTTCCTTCAGCTCATTTTATAGATAAGGAAACTGAGGCAAATAAGATTATATGATTTGCCAAAGGTCACACAGCTAGTAGGCATTTGAGGCAAGATTTGAACTCAAGAAGATGAGTCTTCCTGACTCTAAGCTGATGCTGTATCCACTGTGCCACCTTAATGTCCCATGACAAATACAACTACATAGTTCTTGGACGCTAGAAAGCACAACTAATAGACAGAATGTGTGTTCTTTCCTTTGGACTCAGCAATGATGTGCCCTCCAATTTTAGGGATAAGATAGACTGGCTTCTATCTACATTCCTTGATTTTCTCCCTTTAGCATAAGAACTTACAAAAGTCCTAATATTAATAGAAGATGGGCAACAGTACGGTATTTTCTCCCCTAATGTAGCATTTCCTTAGCAGATACTTCAATGGAAGAATGTAAGAGAGAGAGGGAATATATGATGTGAATAAGGTGCCCATTCCTATAATTGAGTGATGTCTTGAAGAATGAATAAAGCTGAAGCATGGAACATCATTATCCTCTTGATAATGCCTAAAAGCATAATAAACTTTCTTGAAGAAGCATGAACACTATGTTGGGTTTGAGGGGGCAGTAGATCATCACTTTAAAAATAACAATAAAAAGCTTTCAGTAAATAGGGTCATTCAGGTCTTTCCTATTGCTAGGCTCAAGCCTTTTACTGCCACTAATAAAACCAACCAGTCAAACTTCAAAGGGTCATAAATATTACCTACCTCAGAACATAGAGATTAGGAGATGCTAGAAGAATAAAGAAAAAAGGAGGGGAAACAGGAAGAGAGAGGATGAGGAATATGCATTAAATTGATTTCTAAATTATTAGAACTAGTTTTCCTAAAAGAAGTCATTTCACACATAAATCCTGGAAAGAATAATTATCTCAGCTGTGCTTCAGAAATTCAATTCAATTCACCAAGTATTTAAGTGTTGTCTATATACCAGGCTTTGAACCAGGGATACAAAGATAAACATAAAGCAGTCCCTGTCCTCAGAAAGCTTACATTCTTTTAGAGTTTCTTTCTCCATTGTTTCTAGTGAATGTCTCCTATGTCTCCATCCTTCCATCTCTATAGGTATTTGGAAAGACCTATTTCAAGGGCTCACATCCTCTTCATAAGATCCAGGACCAGGGTTCCCATGTGGCATTGTGCCATTACATTAAATGGTACTCGTGGAGGTTATCTTTACTCTTTTATCAAGGCACATATGTTACTTTCATTCAAAAGATGGCCAGCTCTTCTGCAGGGAGGAGAAAAGAATTGGAAAAACAAAGCTGCCATGGAGGAAATCCCCCTTCCAATGCAATTTACTGTATTAGAGTGAGTCTATGAATTATTCAGGGCTGCTGAGTCAGTCTATGTCAGAAGCGGTACTTGAACCCAGACCTTCTTGATTCTATGACTCGCTCTCTATCTACTGCTTATCAAGATGTGTTCCATAATGCATGAGACAAATAAAAAAGAAATCAACATTCTCCAAATAAATAAATAAAAACTACTTCACAATTCAGCTAAGCTTTCCTACACAGTATGATGAGAGTATACATCTTTTAAATTTTTTTCCACTGACCACATCCAATTTCTATCCCTTCCCCTTCCTCCACCAAATGAAAGAGAAAGAAAAATAAAGTCCTTATAACAGATACATATAGTTGAGCAAAAAAAATTCCTGCATTAGCCATGTCTAATGAGAGACACCAAGAGACAGAGAGAATATGCTAAATATATAAATATGTGCTAAATGTCATACATTTATATGTATATATGTAATATTCTAAAACTAATTCTGCCTGAATTAATTTTTGAAGCCCAAGGAAAATATGTGGTTCTTCAGAACAATGAATTACATCTCCTTTTGGGCTATTTACAGTCACCTGAGTATGCTCTTGGCCAACTCTTTCTACCATATGACAGCTCTTCAATTCAATGGGACAGCATTCTGTCTCCAAGCAAATGGTGGTAAGTATATGACAGTCACATAGCAACCGTGTGGTTCCATTTTTTCATAACTGAGCTCCAGAGACATTACCTAGGGAAATGTGCAAAAGCCATAGAATGGGCAATCCACTAATTGCTGGGCATGTAAAACTCCCTTGAAGCAGCTGGGGGAATTGGTAGGGATGAATTCAAAGAACACCACATGAATAGGACCATTCTGAATACTTGCTAAAATGCCGAAGCCTGCTCTTTATGCAGATCAGTTCTGTAAGCTCTGGCCATATATCATGGTAATCATTTCAACAACGTAATTAGCTCATCTGACATTTCCTGACCCACTGAAAACAAGGTGACTATCTATGAGTCTAAGGCATAGCTAGAAAGATATTGGCTGAACCTATTCAAAATCTCCATCAGTTCAAGACAAAGAATGAGACATGCATTTATGGATATGGACAAAAAATAGAATTAGTTTTGCTTGACTGTGCCCGTCTATTGTTATAAGGGTTTGAGGTTTTGTTTTCTTGGAGTTGTTTTAAAGGGTTAGAGAGAAAACAAAAACTTAATTGAAATAAATTAAAATAAATTAATAATTCAATCAAAGTTCCTCATATTTGAAGATGTTCTTAACTCAAAGTGATACTAAAGGCAATCAGGTTGTTCAAATATCTCTTGATAAGGGTGGAGAGAGAGGGTTTACTTAACTTAACAAACAATGTTTTTGGTTATTCGTATGGTTTTTATCCCCCATCTTATTATAAGCTCATTAAGGATAAGGACCATGTCTTATCAAAATATTGCACTTTCCCCAGTGCTCAACAGAGTGCTCTAAACAGAATAAGCACTTACAAATGTTTATGTGCTCCATGAATTCCTGACACAAAATGGCCACCCTTACATTGGAACTTTCCTTCTTCCCTTATTAAATGGCACCAGGAATTCTTGTTTTCTAATCATTTCCCTAATGATGCTAGAGATCATTTGCCAACTTGTTGCTAGGGGCAAATGGGATCTCTGACACCTCTGGGGATATGGAGGAATTTCCTCACTCTGAATAAGAGATGGAATGCCAAGGATGGGGAACAGAAAGTAGGCAGTTTTACTAGGGGACTGACTAATGTGAGCTGGAGAAGGAAATAGCAACCCACTTCAGTATCTTTGTCAGGAAAATCCCAAATAGAGTCATAGAGTCAGACATGACAGAGATAAGTGAACATCAAGAATGTAACAAAGAAACAAAAAAAAATTTAAGCCAAGCTGAGGAGGTTTCATTTTATCTTAGAGTCAAAAGGGATTTGTTCCTATCACACTTGAAAGACTAGAGAGTCAGTCATTCTACAGATCTGGGAGTACCATAAAAAAGGCCAAAAGTTAGAGATTTAGAATAAAGTGGCAACATCACCCTCCCCTTTGACTAATAATTAATTTTTTAAAACCAAGACAAGAATTAGAGAATGGGAGGAGAATCCATCAGAGGAACTCTCTTATGCAGGATTTGACATGGCCAGGAGCTTAACCTTCTCCTCCATTTCCAGTCTTACACTTTACTCCTCTCCATGTATTCTTCAATGCAGTTACTTCTGTTTTATAAACAAAACATTCCCTTCTCTCAACTCTTTGCATTTTCTCTGGGTTCATGCCTGGAATGTTCTCCTCTTTATCTCCACCTACTGGATACCTTGACTTCCTTTAAGCTTCACCTAAAAATCACATCTTCTATATGAAGTTTTTCCCAACTCCTTTTAAGATTAGTGCCTTCCCTGCCCTAATTATTTCATTTTTATCCTGAATATAGCTTGTTTGTACATAGTTATTTGCCTATAGTCTCCCCTATTCGATTATAAGTGACTTGAGATTAGGAACTGCCTTTTGCCTCTTTTGGCATCCTCAGCTTTTCGCATAATGCCTGGCACTAGTAGGCATTTAATGTTTATTGATTTACTTACTGAAATGTTGGGGACTAATAGCCATTCATTAAAGGATTTCTGCTTTGTCTTCCTTTTGTAATAGCATTTCCTTCTGCAACACTGTGAACTTTGCTCTTCAAGTATTTGTTGTGGCTTGGTATGCTTCTATGGAAAACTTCAGGAATGTTGAACAGTCAAAGGGCTATAAAACTGTGCACACCCTTTGAACCAATAATACCACTACTGGGTCTGTATCCCAAAGAGATAATTAAAAAAGGGGAAAGGTCCTATTTGTACAAAAATATTTATAGCAACTTTTTGTAGTGGCAAAGAACTGGAAATTATGGGGATGTGCATCAATTGGGAATGGCTAAAAAAATTGTGATGGAATACTATTGTACTATAAGAAATGATAAGCCAGATGATTTCAGAAAAAGCAGGAAAGATCTGCAGGAACTGATGCAGAGTGAAATAAACAGAACCGGGAGAACATTGTAGAAAATAACAGCAATATTGGGCAATGATTATCTGTGAAACCTTGGCTTCTCTCAGCAATGCACTGATCAGGAACAATCCTGAAAGGCTTATGAACAGGATTGCTATCCACCTCCAGAGAAAGAACTGTTGGAGTGGTCTTTGACATCAGTGTATTTATGGTTTTATTTGGAGGATTTGGTTACGTATGACCTTGCTCTTACAATGATAACCAATATGGAAGTGGGTTTTGCATGACATTAAAGACAATTTTTTAAATGAAAAAAAAAAGTTAGTGAGCTATGCTGCAGTGTGGTATAAATTTAAGCTAAAGAAATGGACTCTCAGTTGTCAATGGATCAAAAAACAGAGATGAAAGCAAAACCCTGTGAAGTCAAGCATTTATTTAGTGCCTGTGCTATGTGCTAAGCACTGAGTATAAAACAACTTGCAGTCTAGTGAAACATTATTGATTTGGAGAATAGCTCTGAAAGGGTAATAAAAGCACCACTGAAGAAAACACTTAATGAGATAGGAGACCTAGGATGTGTAATATTAGATATACTTTCAGACATGGTTAATATATTGGTAGATTTTGCTAAATGGCTTTTTTTCTTATTTTTTTAATTTCTTCATGGATGCCTTCCTGGGAAGATGAGGAATATATTAATAAATGAAGATGATATCCAAATAACAGATATGAATAATAAACATTTTATTAAGACACCACAGACTGATTAGGATTCCAGGCAAGTATAATACTGCTAAGTTGTTGGGAAGGAACAGAAGATAATAATGATAATAATTGTAATGGACATTCATATAATGCTTTATGGTTTACACAATGATTTGCATTTATTATATCATTTTATCCTAATAATAATCCTTTGGATAAAGTGCTACAGATATTGTGATCCCCATTTTTATATGAAAAATTAAGGTTCACATGGATTGGATTTGTTCCAGGTCGCATAACAGTGTCTACTGAAGAATCTGAACTTAGATCCTTTTCATTCCAAATCCATTCCTTCATCCATCATACCATAGTGCTGCCTTCTGTGAGTCTTCTGAGGTAGCCAAATCTTCCAAATTTCCTCAAAAGTGCATGGAAAGTGGTCATAGTTCTGACTAGCTATGGTTACTGAGGACTGATGATAAAGAAAGCTATCCACTTCCTGACAAAGATGATGAATCAAACATGAAGAATGAGACATATTTTGGAGACATGGCCAATAGAAAAATGCTTTTCTTGACAATGTATGTTTGTTACAAGAGTTTCCTTTTTTGTTGGTTTTTTTCCTTCCTTTTTTCAGAGTGGGAATAGAGGAGAGAAAATAAGTGTTTATTAAATGAAAAAATAAAACTGGATTAAAAAAAAAAAGAAACTCAGCAATATAGCAGCCTGCCCAAAACATTTAGGTTTTTGGATACACAAGTCCTCTTAAAGAAAATTCTTCACTATGGCAAAATCTTTAATGTGCAAAAGGCCCTTTAGCCTCAAAAATAGTCAGGTCACTAGAGGCATGGGCATAAATCTTTGGGAGGGCTCTAAGGATGACAATTCCATATTGAAGGGCTCCATTCAAAGAGTCTGCCCTTACTCAAAGGTAATACTGCCACCCTAGAAGAAGAAAAATTGGAGCCATAGTTGGCATATGCTACTGTGATCTATAAAACTGGCAGGTGTCAGATTTAGAGAAGTGATGATTGTTTGAGTGTCTAAGAGGGTGTGAATTTGATGTGCTGGGTATGACAAAAATGGAAAATCCATCTGTCACAGAAACGGAATGCTTAAAGGTATTAGATTATTCTGGAGATATGGAAAGTGCTATTGATTTTCATATCAAATCCCTAATTACAACATAAAAGAAGAGGGAAGAGGTTTCCGGCTACATAGAGAAGTTAGAAAAGATAATCCACAAAGATAAGATCAAAGGTGCAATGACTCAGGGGTGTGAACCACATTAGTATGTCCTCAAGTTTTCAAGCTCCTTAGAGCAGGAGTTCTTAGCCTGGGGTCCATGGACCCTAAAGGAGAATGTAGCTAGATTTCAGGGGTCCATTAACTCAGATGGGAAAATAATTATACCTTTATTTTCAATAACTGCTAATTGAAATATGATTTTTCCTTCAATTATTTAAAGACATTCAGAAAAGGGTTCATGAGACTGCCAAAATGATCCATTACACACATGTAAAAAAAGAGATTAATTAAAAAGTCCTGCCCTGGATCCTGATATGTTTTCATGGCAAATATAGATGTCTGGAAAGCAGGACTAATCTCTGTTACTCACAATTAATATTGAGGAAGAAAAAAGAAAGCCAATAAAAAAAGTGGCTGGAAGAAATGAGAGCTGGCCAGTCTCCCATGTTATAAAGCTCTAGGCACTGGAGTAAGGAGTAAGGAGAATGAGGCCAAACAAGTCCAGACTTTGAAGGATGAATGGTACTATACCATTTACTGTGGGAGTTAGAGAGCCTAAGATCAAAAGTCAAAGAAGTCAGCTACTTGAATTATATCAAATGGGTTGCCTCAGGCCAATATGAATGGACCACACACACACACACACACACACACACACCTGTTAAGTGGACCAAAAAATAGAACTAACTCTTGACATTCCAGAAATTATAGTATAATGGATTGGAGTCAAGAAATGGGGAGAAAGCAATCAGACTAGGAGTAAGAATTATCATTACCGATGGCTTTGAGGAGCCCAATCTACAAAATTGGACATGGGCAAAAATGGCTATAAAAGTAAAGGGACTAGAAAATCCAACCATGCTTGACATTAGGTCTCATATGAAACATTCTAGAAGCAAAACTCAAAGTATATTCTTTTACACCTTCTGAAAGGGCTGTCTTGAGCTTGGTAAAAAGGATGATCTGATATTAGGAGCACAGAAGAAGGAGGAGGGTCCTAAGCATCATCAAAGACATAGTCAGCTTGCCATTTCCAAGAAATATTCCTGCATCTTCTGTTTTTATTGGGAGACACTTCCAGTTGAGACACTCAAGCTTTTTCAGTAGCAGCAAACAGGATCCTATAACTGAACCTCTCACCACTCCCGTCTTCTCAAATGCAAAAGCTTCTGAGTTCATGAGGCGGTACCAAGTCTGAGGTTTTCTGTAACCCAGCAATTGAAAGTGACTACCTGAGTCATCAGAATTGTTGTTGGAGGTTTCCAGGCTGCTTTTGGAGATTTTCCAACATCTGAAGAATGGAAAGGTCAATGAAGAAGAAATTCAGACCTGTGTCTACAAAGTTTTCAGTGAATAAGCTGACTATAATGTGTGTAACCAGGAAAGTGGCCACATTCCTCCCTGTTATGGTTCAAGCAATACCTACACTGGTTAGGACCTAATGCTGTAAGATATTAAAGACCCTGTTGCATATGCTTTACCCTTAAAAAGGCAAGGATACCATCTGAGAGTCTTAATTGTCCCACGTTCCAATTGCTGATGTAACTCCCTGGTTATCAAAGGATAAAAGTTAGTAGTTCAGAGATCCTCAGGCTTAGCCCACCAACCAAGTTGAGCCAACACACCCTGCTGTCCTTGGGTACCACATGGAAAATGCAGAATCAAGCAGAGCTGTGACCAAATGAAACAACACTGGATCATTGCTGAACATTCCTTCCAAGACACTACTTCTTTTCTTGAACATCATGTGATTGACACTTGGCTCATTTCATTCTAAACCCAAGCCTGACCCCTGACACTGGCCTGAATTCTAACTGGCCCAAAATGACCTCCCTGACTCTTGGCTGTTCCAAGAAAAAATGGTCTTGAAAACTTGCCCTCTGAAAATCTCTCTCATTAGAGACACTTTCTTAGTATTATATTTCTCATGAGTCTCCATCTAACTGTTGGGTAACTATGTCACAAAATAAAGACTGGAATTAGTATAAATGTCTTCTGTGAGATGGAGAAGACAATTCATGGGAATTCAGTATTAGAGAAGGGATGAGCCAGAGCCATGAAGAAAGTAGGGGCAATTAAATGATACAGTAGATAGCACTAGACCTGGAGTCAGGAAAGCCTGAGTTCAAATCCCATCTCATACATTTACTAGCTGTGTGCCCGTAGGCAATTTATCTAATCTCTCTCATCTATAAAATGAGGGTTATAATAGCACCCACCTCCCAGGGTTGTTGTAGGAATTAAATAAGATATTCATAAGGTAGACTGCAAACCTTACAGTGCTATATTGCTAGCTATTATTCTCATCATCACATTCTTGAATCCAAAAGTCCTGTTGACTCCACAGAGCAAAGCAAAATGAATATTTGCAAAGCAGATACTTCAGCATACCCTTATGTCAATTTTCTGAAATATAGAGAAAAAGTAAGATGCAACCATGAGAACTCAGAAAGGAGAAATTGTTAGCTATGATGTAAGGAAGACTAGAGAGAAGCCTAAATCCTTCTCCACAAGTATATAAGTCTGTAAGAACATGTACTCATTTGAAGAATGGCAACTGAGAATGTTTCTAATGTCCCACATTTTCTTTTCTGTTCCACTTATATGTATTTACTGAAAAACAAAAGACCTGCCTTCTTAGAGAGAAGAATTTAAGAAAATACTTTTAAAAGCTACAAGGAGTGTTACCACACTACAATAGTGATGTGATAAAAGCCTGGTGAAATCAAACTGTTTAGACTACCAAATACTAAAATAACAAAAAGAGAAAAAGGGGAGGTCAGAGAAGGGAAAGAGGGAGAGAGAGAAAAAAAGAGGAGAAACAAAGAAAGAAAAGAAGAAAGGAAGGAAGAAAAAGAAAGAGAGAAAGAGAAAGAGGGAGGGAGGAAGGGAGAAAGGAAAAGAGAGAGGGTAGAAGGAAGAAGGAGAGGGAGAGAAAGAGAGAGAAACCTTTGATCCCCAGGCTGAACAGTGATGACTAGCAGCAGGCTCAGTGGTTTGCAAAGTGCTTTACACTTAGTCTCACTTGATTCCCCACAATAATCCTGGGAAGTAGGTGCTATTATTGTCCCCATTTTACAGATGAGAAAACTGAGGTTCAGAGAGTTAAATGACTTGCCCAAGGTCACATAGCCACTGTGTATAAAGTGAGATTCAAATCCTTGTCTCCCTAAAAGAATGGGGTCTAACTCATCTGAAGTCAAGCTACTGTTATATAAGTGGCAAAAACTGGACTTAATCAGTGGAATATTATATGAAATAACAGAGATCCTATGCAGAGAATAAGAAAGGAATTAGTACTAATAACTATGAAAACCCATCCAAATCCTAAGGATTACTAGCATCTAGGTAATAACAATAGCTAGCAGTTATATGGCATTTTGCAAAGGACTTTGCAAATATTGCCTCATTTGATCCCCACCACAATCCTGGGAAGTATCTACATTTTACAGATGAAGAAATTGAGGCATATAAACATTGTGACTTGCCACAGTCACACAGCTCATAAGTAGCTGAAGTCATATTTGAACTCAGGTCTTCCTGACTTCAAGACCACCATTCTTTACAAACTGATATATAGTTATGGATTTAACACAGAATAATGTATAAATTAATGTATATAACATAATCATATATAAATAATGTATTAGATCTAATAGCTAATATATTAGATACAATATGATATAATGTTGATTAAATAATATATGATCTATTCATATAGTGAGATATATATGAGATATAAAATGATATAAGATATAATCATATAATCATATTAGGTATAATAATTAGATCTAATATATTATAATAATAAAGACATTTATGTAATTTTAAGATTTTCAAGATGCTTGTCATACATTATTACTTTGCTCCTGCTATAGAATAGATGCTGCAGATTTTATTATGACCATTTTACTATATATAATATACATATTATATATATACTATATATAAAGATAAAAAAAAGATTATATATAAAAATTATATCTATATATATATACTATATATAAAGAAGAAAACTAAGACTCAAAGTAGTTAGTGAACTGCTAGGATCACACAATCATGTGATCAGGAATGGGAACCAGGTCTTTGTGACTCCAAGAATGCTAAAAGAAAAAAAAAGAAAATGCTAAAAGGTTATGCTTTGATCATTCTGTCAAAAACTTCGGCTGAGAGGTAGAGCCTCAGTATCACTGGAAAGCACAAGCTCAAAATGTACCCTATTGGGTACATGAGACTACCTCTAAAAGTTAACAAAATAGCACCAAAAAGGGACAGAGGAGCTACAAAGACAATGTATCGTTATCACCTTCTTCCTGGGAAAGAACTGTTTGTACTATCAAGTGAAAAGGAGTGCAAGAATGCAGGAGAATCAAGGAATTGGGCCCATTGAAGGCCTCATTCACAAAGTGAAACTAGACACCTATCTATGATCTAAGCCAGGACTCTGGGGAAGAAAAGACAGGGTTTGGGCCCATTACTAGGGAACATGGAATGCCACCAAGGCTACCTCAGCCTATAGGAAACAGCTACCTTGGCAGAAGAAATCAATCCAAGAGGCATCTAACCTCATTCCTCCCACCCATCCCTAACCTACCCAACCCCAACCTACTTGGAGAAATAAAGGTTAGATATGACCTTTACCCACTTGGGAGTAGTAGACAGCCTGATACCCCAAATTGTCCATGGGCCCCAAACTTGGACTTTTGGCCAAGGTGCCTGCAAACAGCTTATCCTTCATAAATAATGGAGAAAAAGTCATAAGTGACATTATAATTAATCACAGTTAATCATCTGGGCAATAACCAGGCTTAGGGAATAGAGCCAAGATGACAGCTTAGAGGCAGCAAAAGCTGAAAGTCCCAAAATACCACTGAGCAAGAGCTAGCAAAAGACCTGGGGAATATAGAAATCATCAAACAAGAATCAGAGCAAGACACAGAACCAATAGGTACAATCATATTTGACTCAGATCGTGATGAAGAACAAGAACCTTATGAATGCATCAAGCTCTACAGAAAAGACCACAATGATTTACAAGAGTGGGAAACCGATTGGCACAGTGAACCCTTGAATCCAGAAACAATGACCTTTTCTAATGAGTTAAGACAAGACATAGAAAACACATTATCAGTAGAACAAATGGTGTATGCATTAAAAGTCAATAGCTATGAAGAACTTTATGAGAAGTATGAGGTTGGGGAAAGTAACACTGGACTAGGAGTAACTGACACTGCATTACAGAACTATGACAGAGAACAAACTGAAGAAGATATAAACAATGTAATGCTACTCTCCCATCTTCCTTTCTCCAACTCTGAGCCTCCCATAAGCCAAGATATAGTTCCTATTGAGGACGCTTGGTACCAGGACTGGTAAAAGTTCCATAGGCTAGCAGACAATAAGAAAGTTTCTACATACCCAGAGTGGGACTAGGCAAGAAGATCTAAAATTCTATCCATGAAGATGTCTATACCAGAAGTTGCAACCCCCGAGTCCAAAATAAACCGTGGCTCAAAAAGTAAAACAGTTATGTAGATCCCCAAAGTGATCAACTGCCTGCCAGATCCTAAAAAGGAATCCTGTCCAGTGAAGACCTGTACTACAAGATCATACCATCATCATTGTAAACAATCACACTTCAGTAACAAAGCAAGAGTGACTGCTCAAGGATAGGAATGAATACTTGCCTCTTCGTTCCTCAAACATAAACAACCCCAAGAATGCCATTGGAGCATCTTAGCTAAACAAATTCATAGCATGAAACCATGTGTCAGAACTAACAGATTCCAAAAAAATAAACTACAACAGGTCAACCTATATCCCTCATCCTCCACCTAAAACCTACCTTGTCAAGGGAGAGGAAGAGAGGGAGGACATTCCATGAAGATACTGGCCAGCAAACCCAGAGCCTGAATTACGTAAACAATGAGAGGATAGATACCAACAGAATTCCATCCATCCCACATAAAACACCATTATGCTCAAAATGTAATGCCTGAATACAGTACAGAAAAAGCCCTAGGAAAAATCCATGCAAGTACAAATGCCCCAAGAAAAGCCCTTGATAAACAAACAGAAAGCCCATGAGCCTAACCAAGATGCACAAAAAGAAAAAGAGACACTGAACAGAGACAGGCTGGAGGAAAGTGAAAACGAAGCAGAACAATGCACCACACAGATAGGAAACATATATCAAACTTTACATCTCAGATCTATGCAAAATACCATTAACTTCTACAATAAATCACATAGAAAAATAGTATTTGATTTACTTACACACATGAAGTTGGCACAAACATTCTGTATAAAATTTCACCCACATGCACCTACACATCTTCACTCTCATATGAACGCATAGAATGATCTTACACATGCATGATTCTGTAGTTCCGGATACCTAAGACTAACTTTCAAGGTAATATAACAGCCAAGTATGTATCCAGTAAAGATGAAGACATCCAGACCTTGATAGCTTCAATCAACTCCAGAGGCCAGCAGAGACACAACTGGACAACCAGAAAGTACTTTAAATCAAGGACATTATGGGTAAGGAACTTCAGGAAAATGGGTCACATAAAATTGATTGCCGATCACGTTAACTTCATATCTAGGGAATGGCATCCACATGCACATAAGAGTCAACATAGAAAGAATGAAGAATAGATCTTCGAAGAGGAGTAAGTAGGCAACCACCATGACATATTTAGAACACAAACAAATTTCACACTGACCTTGGGGGCTGTTTCGTAAATAAGGATAGTACATAAACTGTATATTTGTAAATAAATCTCTATTAGGACTCATACGAGGGGAAGGAAATGACCTTCCTGTCTGGATTACTTCAAACCAGAGGATGTATATATAGGTGTATATATAACATGTACCATATATAAATAAACCAGACATGTACATGTGTAAAGGACTAACTATCTAATCAACTGATTTAGGATAGGCAGAAAGCTAACATGCTAAACCTTTAGCAGACAGGGACAGAATAGTTTAGGGACAAAAGTGATTTCGTAAATCTGAGAGGGAACATAGGGACAGAATGTATTACACTGCAAAAATATAGAAATTAGCACACAGCTAGAAAAAAATTGTTACAGTTAGATAGCATTAAATGTAAAACATAGGATAGTTTATTCTCACTTAAATAGTTAAATGTTACATGATTAGAATAGAGATACGCATTATATTTATAGTTGAAAATCTGTTGTATTCCCAAATTGTTACATGCTACATAGTACAAGTTCTTCTTTTTTGACACATGTAACCCTAACCCTCCTTCCTGCAATTCGTTTCTTAGCATAAGATAAGATATTAAGATAGTGGTACATAGACAGATTAGGATAAGATTTATTATTTTGGGGGGGGTTAGGTGGGAACAGTAAATAGCATAGATAGTTTAGAATAGAAACATATAGAAGGTAAGTAATTTGCATAGGCTCATGGTGACACCACGCTCACAACAGGAAATAGAGAATTGTGATAGAGGTTTCAAACCCAAGAACTGGAGTTACAGTCTGGAAAATTGCTGGAACCTCAGCCACAATGGGGGAGGGGCCTCAGGAGAGATTCTGGAATCTTAAGAGAACAGGAGATCCTGTGGGAGAGGCAGTTAGCCCTCTAAATCCTGAGATAGCCTGAGGAAAAGGTCTGGTCAAGACTTGCTCCTGAGAAAAGACATTTCTTTCTCCTGGTAACTGGACACTCCCCCCACCCCAATTCCCAACTGAAGTGACCAGCTTGAGAAGACACAAAGCAGCTGCCAAGATCACCTCACAGTTCTTGGTGTCCTGGTTCTGAACTGTGCCCAGTGGGGCCAAGACCAGGGCTAACCAAGCCTGAATCTCTCAGGGGCTCAAGTCTGCCAAGGCCTGGGTTCCCCAACTTGAGGATGGAGGAAGGGATAGCTAGAATAGGGACACCTTTTTCCCTCTTTCCTCACAAACCCCTCCTGCAGCCATTTCCCGTTGTTATCCCCAATTGATCAGTTAGAATAAAGTTTGTTGTCTTCCCCAAATGATTCTAGTGTGAGTGGGGAAACAGTTCCAGCTTGAGAGGGAGAATAACTTCTCTCTCCCTGAGGAGGGAAGCTCTATATATCATAGTATTAGAGGGAAGTCAAGAGGCAGTTTGGGTGATCAGCCATAGCTGAGGGGATGCTGAAGGGAGAACTATAGACTCATTCCCCCTTTCCTCTTCCTTGGCCAAGTTAAATAGCATCTGTCTCTCCTGGACCTTGCCTTAAGAGGGAAGGTCTCCATTCTTTCTCTCTCTCTTTACCACCAGACTAACCCTCTATTACAAACCACTCTGACAATCTTCTAATAACCAGGTTTATCAGAGTACCCCTTCTGATTTGGGGATCAGAGCTATAACCTAGGAACCATAACATAACCATAACACTAGGAAATCCAAAGAAACTAGTCCATTTGAAGTTGATTGGTGCCCAGAAGTCTCTACCCCTCAATTACTTATATTTTACTATACCCCATAACTTTTCTTGGGGATCACTAGTATACATGGATCAGTCAGGAAATCTGGGAACATCTGGGCTATTGTTGTCCACTTTCTCCTCTGGGTTGCCAAATTAATGTAGAAAGAAAATCAGCACTATGGTGTTGTGTTGAAAAACCTTCACCTACGGAATACTATTGTGCTCAAAGGAGTAATAAAGTGGAGGAATTCCATGGAGATTGGAACGACCTCCAGGAATTGATGCAGAGTGAAAGGAGCAGAACCAGGAGAACATTTTACCCAGAGACCCATACACTGTGGTACAATCGAATGTAACGGACTTCTCCATTAGTGACAATGCAGTGATCCTGAACAACTTGGAGGGATTTACAAGAAAGAATACTTGATTACATGGGTCGAGGAGGATATGACTGGGGATGTAGACTCTAAATGATCATCCTAGTGCAAACATCAACAACATGGAAATAGGTTCTGATCAAGGACACATGTAATACCCTGTGGAATTGAATGTTAGCTATGGGAAGGGGGAGGGGAGGGAGGGAAAGAATATGATTCTTGTAACCAAGGATCAGTGCTCTAAATTGACTAAATAACATTTTCTAGAAAAAGAAAAACCTTTACCCAGAGCAATGAAAATCACTTGGTTTTCAGGAGAAATGAAGGCATTTGGGGGCGGGACACCATTAAATTCCTCTGATGCTTTCTCTATCCCAACTGGATGTCTGTCTGTATGTTTCCTTCCCTACCTCATGCCATCAAACTTATGCTTTAGTATTCCAAGGATCCATCATTTCCTCAGTGTTGGCAGTTCTTTCCCTGCTATTGAACTTAATCTTTCCACATCTTAGTAAATGTCTTTAAGATGAAAACACACAACCAAGAGATCATTCATATTGACTATAATAAGAATAATAGAAATATGGCTAAAAAGCAGATAAACCTATCCATTACACTGAACAATCTTAATTCTGAAAAACAGATCATAAATTATGCATCCTATGCATTCTCAGTGAAGAAGTGGAAAGCTATGGGTGAAGAATATTTCATAAGCTGTCTGATGTAATTGCTTTCTTGGTTCATTTGGTTTTCCTTGACTTTATTACTAGGGAATTATTCACTAGGAATGTGTGCATATTAAGAAATGGCTAAAACAAAACAAAAAAGTGATCTCACTGAGCTGCCACATAGGTAAGTACCTAGTCTTTCCAGGAAGGCATTAATAATAATAAATAATTACTAGCACATATATAGGAACAGCTAGATAGTGGACATGAACTCACGAAGATTCATCTTCATGCCTTCAGATCTGGCTTTAGACATTTATTGTGTGTTCCTGGGCAAGTCATTTAACAGTGTTTACTCAATAGCAAGTCACTCTAACATCTTTGCCAAGAAAATTCCAAAATGGGCTCATGAAGAGTCAGACATGACTGAAAAAGGACTGAACAATGCTTTGATCGACTTCTTCCTCCAGTTACATTACATGACAACATGGGGACAGCCAGATGAGGCAGTGGATAGAGTGGTGGGGCTGTAGTCAGTAAGACCTGAGTTCAAATCTGGCCTCAAACAAACTAAAGCAAGTAATTTAGCTTTGTTTTCCTCAGTTTCTTCATCTGTAAAATAAGCTGGAGAAGGAATGGCCAATCACAGTTGGGCTAAAATGACTGGACAAAAGAACAGCATTTATATAGCACTTAAAGATTTACAAATATTATCTCATTTAATCTTCACAACAATTGTGGGAGGTAGATGCTAATATTATCCCCATTTTACAGATGAGGAAACTAAGACAGACAGGGGTCAAGTGACTTGCTCAGTACCACATATCTAGTAAGTGCCTAAGGCTGAATTTGAACTTGAGTCTTCCTGATTCCAGGTTCAGTGCTCTTTGCATTGGAATATGTCACTTCCCAAAAAGAGTCAAGCTAGAATTTCATGAACTCAGAATTACTATCATGTCCCAATAAGCCATCAAAACATGACTTTATTGGAGAATGAAGCTCAAAGCTCCCTCTCTGCCCTGAAAATTTTGATGGTTAATGATTGCATAGGTTATCTCTGAACTATCATTATAATCTATTCAGAGAACAAAGTTGAAGTAACTGGATAACAGCTAAGCCACTCTGTGGGTAGAAAGACACATTATACTGGGTATCCCAAAAGTTTTAGTGCAGCTATTAGCTAATAAAGCTTTTGGAACTGCCTGTATATGGAAAAGATTTGAGAAGAGGTCTTATATTGCAGGGGCTGGCAGCCCAAACACCTAAGTCTTTTGTTATTCCACTTGCCAACCTTTAAAGATTTGCTGAGAGTCTTCCAGAATCTATAATTAACTTCCGACTTCCAGGCTGCTTCATTTTTCTCCTAGAGGCTCCCAGGGAGTAGCTGTCTACTGTCGCTATGGTATTGTGGATGTGGCCATGTTGGGGAATTAATTTCACCTTCCCCAGAATTCTAGTCTTGAAAATAGTTACAAAGCTGACTTACTCCCTTTCCCTTCCTGCTTCTGAAAGCCTGTTAGAGGAAAAGGTCACTAAGCTGACACAAGTCATTTGTAATGGTACCTTCTGGTGGCTCTCTCACCACTTAAGGAAAAAATCAATTTTAAAAATTAAGCTTCAGGAACATGAAAATCTGTAGGAGCAAAACTGTTTCTATTTATTTTGCCTCTATAAATGGGGGAAAGGGAAGGAAAAATGAAAAGGGAAAAAAATCTATGAACTTTCTTTTGATTAAATTTATTTTTAATTTTTTAAATGTTCAATTTAATTAAAATTAATTTGCATTTGATTTGTAAAAATTTAATTACTTATAATTACTTAAATTACAAGGTGTTTTGGAGTGACTATTAGTCTCCATAACACATGTGACAGAATCATAAACATATGCTTAATATTCTTTATATTAAGCATTAAAGATAAAGCACCACCCTTAAAATATATCCATTTATTTCCCAGTTAGAGTGATCTATCCATTTTCTAAAACTACATTCACCTTAATGGTACATTTCATATAAAATCTGAAACAAGAAAGTGATAATTAAGCCATCAATTATAAGATATATGATAGAAGATATCACTAATATTATTGAAGATAAAATAGCATTCCATGTATATGAAAGCATGTATAATGGGAAAGTTTTATGTAATGATAAGTTAAGATTAGCCTTCTGGTTATTAAATTTTCACATGTGGAAATTTGCTAGAAAAAAATTTTTCATGATTATTGTTGGATTTTTTTTTATGTCTTTTGTTTCTAACATTACCTACAAAATTTCCCAAGCTATCCCTCCTCTCTTCCTTGAGGGAATCATCCCTTAAAATGAAAAATTAAAAATAATGGGGAAAAATTCAACAAAATTAACCAAATCCAACATTTTATGCATTGTTCCACATGCACTGCCCTCCACCTCTGAAAAGCTAGAAAGAAAGCAAATTCTCATATATCTTCTTTGGGATCAACCTTAGTCATTATAACTTCATAACATTCAGTTTTGATTTATATACTACCTTTTACTATGACATGCAATCAAATTGCAAGGTTCTTGACAAGCCAGCCTTAGAGTGTACAGCTGTGTTATTATTCTTTAAAAATTCCTAAATCCCAGATTCATTGGAATGACTAATCTTATCACTAGAAAATCAGTAAAACACACTTTCATCCAGGTGGGCAACTTAGGGCTGTAAAATGTCCAATTTACAGTTAGACATAGCCATTTCAATTTTACTTACACGTTTCAGTGGAGACGTGGAGGACAAATATAAACAAAGGACCTCAGCAAAACTTAAAATTTATAATTCCATTATGGCATCCTCTCTTTTCTTGGCAGACCCAATTAATTTCTTCTAATGCTTCCTTGATTAAAACCAAATTTTCTTGAGAACATTTTACTTGTCAATTCTTTAACTATCAGTAGGTTCATGTAGTTTTAACCAAAGAAAATGATCTTAACAACCAAGTGAGATGACATAAATAAAATTTAACCAGGATACATGTGTACAAAGTTGTTTTTTTAAATATTGAATTAAAGAATAAAAATACTTTGAGATTTCTGCTTTGGACAGTTTTCCCGTTAAGTTAACTTTATTTTTAGAAAGAATACCTTTTCTGTCAAAACCTTTGTCCAGTGGAGGAAAAAAATCAACAAATACTTACTGAGCATCCACTGTGTATAGTTTTCTTGGTAATATGGGAGACACTGTCTTTACCCTAAAGGAGTTAATAATCCACTTGGTATAGAGAGTCATGGCACATGATTAAGAAATGATTGTGTTATTGTAAACTATTAACTTTTTTTTAGAATCCCTTTCCTTCCCATCTTAAATCAAAACTAAGTACCAGTACCAACACAGAAGAGGGAGAGGCAATGGGGGTTAAGCAACTTGCCCAGGGTCACATAGCTAGGAAGTATCTAAGATCAAATTTGAACCCAGGACCTCCCATCTCTAAACCTGGCTCTCAATCCACTGAGCCACCTTGCTGCTCCTATATGATTCATTAATCTTCATCCTTAATGCCTAGCTCCATGCTTTGCATGTAACAAGCTGCTGATATTTATTAAAATGAAAATAGCAATGGAGAATAACTAGGTGTTAAACTGCTTGGTTCTCTATTCTATTCTGATGGAAAAATCATCTTAGGTTAGAAGAGATAATTTCAAGTCCTCCAAAATTATCTCAGTAGAAAAACCACAAGCTCTGGCATGCTTTCTCAAGCTCTAAATGCTTCAACTATTGGCCTCTTTGGTGCTAACAGCATTTAGAGAAGGAGTTCCAAGAATCAAGAAGGCTGTGTGGCCAAAGTAGACAGAGATGGCTTCATAAAACAGTGATATTTACCTTCCAAGTCTTCCAAGATTGGTGACTTTCAAGAGAATATACTGGATACATCATTAGATATAATTTCTTTATTGGATCCTTTTATTTATGTTTTTCTCTGTCACAGAGGAGTATTCAAAATGGAGGGAAAGTGGAAAGTGGCCATGATGGGAGTAAATTGTTTTTAAGAAGTGTTACTTATCTTGACCTTGAAGGATCTGGGGGTTAGAGGGAAGAAGAGAAAGGACTTCAAGTGGAAAAGAGAATATCATGATCAGAAGCAAAGTGCTAAGAATGAATACAGTCAGTGGAGAAGAGCATACTGTCTCCATATTAATTCTTAGCACTTTGCTTCTGATCATGATATCCTCTTCTCCACTTGAAGTCACTTTGTGTTGCTTGTTTGTGATATAACTAATATAGAAATATGTTTTGCATGATTTCACATGTATAATTGAAGTCATATCACTTGCCTTCTCAGTGGGTGGAAAGGGATGGAGTGGAAAGAATTTGGAACTCAATTTTTTAAAGAATATTAACAAATAAATAACAATTTTTAAAGATATAAGATAGTAGGGGAACAAATCTAACTGGAGTAGTGGTTTCATACTGAGGATGAGAGATAAGTGTGTTTGGCTATGGGTCATGAAGGGTTTTAAAATACAAACTTGATGCATTTGGATCTCATACAACAGGCAATGGAGAGGAGCTTAAAATTCCCAGATGAAAAATTTGTCTCTGATCTGATGACAATAGGGAACTGCTACAATATTAACAAATAGGGAAATTGCAGTGCCTGGCACCTAGTAAGTTCCAAGTAAACATATCGTGAGGTGAACTGAATGCTGACATTGGTTTTTTAGAAAGAGGAGTTTATATAGTCTCTAAATGAACATCCTAATGCAAAAACCAACAACATGGAAATAGATTCTGATCAAGGACACATGTAATACCTAGTGGAATTGCACATGGGCTACGGGAAGGGTGGGTAGGGGAGGGAGGGATAGAATACGATTCTTGTAACCAAGGAATAATGTTCTCAAGTTGACTAAATATAAATAAAATTTAAAAAATAAATAGAAAGAGGAGTTTAGATATAGCCAAAATGGAAGAATAGAAACATGGAGACCAAGAAACAAACACTTATAATATCACTGGTATAAGGTGACAAGGGTCTGAACTAGAATGGTGATGATAGCAACAGAAAGGAAAAGGACAAATCCAAGAAATTTGGGAAGGAAGAGATGACCCTTACTTGGTGACAGTGTGATTCATCCACTGAGTAAGGGAAGGAAAAGTAATAAGAATTTATATACCTCTACTAGGTGCCAGGCACTGTGCTAAGTAATTTCTTTTTTTTTTAAACCCTTACCTTCCGTCTTGGAGTCAATACTGTGTATTGGCTCCAAGGCAGAAGAGTGGTAAGGGCTAGGCAATAGGGGTCAAGTGACTTGCCCAGGGTCACACAGCTAAGTAATTTCTTTTTAATTTTTCAAACATTATTACATTTGACCCTAACAACTGCCCTGCAAGGTAGATGATATTTTTTTCCCATTCTACAATTGAAAAAACTTGGGCAAATAGAAGCTAAATGACTTGCTCAGAGACACCCAGTTAGAAGTTCTGAGGTCAGTTCTCCCAGCCTCAATTTCCTCAATTATAAAATGAGAAGACTGGACTCAAGATCCATTGCAACTCTATTGCTATCATAACCCCTGATCCAAAGCTTATTGGTATGGATATTCTCTTAAGTAGTTGAAGATGAAGATGAAGATGAAGATGAAGACTCTACTCTATAAGAACAGAGAGAAACGGAGACCTTCAGTTCTCAAAGTCTCCTCTTTGGGACTGAATAAGACTTTCAAGTGTTGCGTTGGCTTCCAGCTTCAAGAGAAAAAATGGAAAAGACCAACCTCACTTCCAGTTACTAAAGGGAAAGACTCTAGGAAGACATGAGAGGAGCAGAGGATGTCCATTGTATGTCTCTTCCCAGCTTGCTACTCTAGAGACTTCAGGAAGTTTCCTTTGGATGAGATCCAGGACCTCCTCTCTTATTTGAGCTGAGTTACCTCTCTCCCTATGAAAAAGCTCCTTCACTCCATATTATCTGGTATATATTCACCACCATGGATTTCTTTGCTCTTCCCTATGTGTGTTCATCCTGAAGCTAATATTATGGAGGAAAGTGGTCAATTCTTGGATATGGAACATGGAATCTCCCCTCCTCCCAAATGATAAGGTGATCAAATGTTAGGTCGAACCCAATCATATTGTCTGGACTAATAAACTTTAAAGGAACAGATAGATATACTTCCAGACTATTACTTCCTTTCTCTGAGGATAAACTTCTGTATCCCCTCATGGCAGAAAAGAAAGTCTTCTTAGAGAAAAAGATTCTAGAAATGTCTCCTCTGCTTCCCTTTTATCCCCACATAAGAACAGGTCTTTTACCATAGATGGGCCTCACTACTTATGTGGGGGTCTCTCTCCTTTACATTATGATTCCCTGATCTCAGAGTAAAGGAGTGGAGCAGGATGTATTTGGAAATTAAGATGGCATAAAAACAAAAGATATCAATAAAGATGATTAAGATGTTTCTGATTCCTATTCCCAATCACTAAAAGTGATATTCAAAGAAATACAAAGGCAGACAGAATCTGGTAAGGTTTAAAGCACTGGCATTCCATTCCTTAAAACCATGATCTCAAAAGGGATTGGGAAATATTAGTCAACTAATCTGCTATTTAGTCCTTGTACATTTTAGTTTCATAGCTCAGCATTTTGGAATAGGACTTCCCTACCAGGTGCGTGGGATTTTCTAAGGCCATATTTATAAGTATATCAGAGGCTATAAATAACCAGAATAAATGTATTTAGATGAGAACTGCACGCTCACTAGGAAGCTTAATTTTAAAGACACTTATGGAGGATTCCAAGCATTACCAAGCAGATACATGGCATGTACTGATTGGCTGGAAATGCCATCTTCAGAAAGGAATTTGACCCTTAGATCAAATCAGAAGAACTGGACATGGCTAGAAGCTTACAGGGACAAAGATATAAACGATGAATAAGGAGTACAATTGGGGAGAAAAAAACTTTAAGGCTTCATGGCATGAGATTCACCAGGCCTAATGGCAATAGCATAAGTTAATGGTAATGTTTAAAACTAATTTAATGGTTATTACTCATGTGCAGGCTATATGATAGGTATGATGATGATAGATTGAAAATCTCTATATCATGGGTTAAGTCTAATAGAAGAAGACCTGTTGGGATAAACTAAATTGAGTTGGTCTTAAAGAACATCCTGGTCCAGAAGTGTTGAAATAAACCTTTACCAAATGCTTGCTTCAAAGAATGTTCAAATTCCTCTTCTCCACCAAGGCCAGAAAGGGCAAGAGCCAACATGAGAGAGAAGAATATCAATTAAGGGAATGGTTCTGACTGTCCCTTTAGCATGAAAAAAGCAGACAATTCTGAGGGACTTGGGAGGAAATACTATTCACATCCAGAGAAAGAACCGTGGGAGCAGAAATGCAGAAGAAAAACAACTGCTTGAATACATTTATCAAAGGGATATGGTTGGGGATGTAGACTCTAAATCAGCGGTTCTCAACCTCTCAATTTGTAGCAATGAGAATACATAGTGCATATCAGGTATTTACATTCCGACTCATAACTGTAGCAAAATTACAGTTTTGAAGTAGCCACCAAAAGAATTTTTTGGTTTGGGGTCACTGCAACATGAGGAATGTATTGCGGGGTCACAGCATTAGAAAGGTTGAGAACCACTGGGATAGATGATCATCCTAGTGCAAATATCAACAACATGGAAATAGGTTCTGATCAAGGACACATGTAAAACCCAGTGGAATTGTTTGTTGGCTATGGGAGGGGGTGGGACTAGGGAAGGGAAAGAATATGAATCATGAAACCATGGGAAAGTATTCTAAATTAATTAATTAAATAAAAATTTAAAAACATAAAAAGCATTCTCTTTTACCAATGTGAGGCTCCATATTGTACACTGAGCCTAAAAAAATGGCAATACTCCATATCTTAACCTGAAGCCCACTAACCCAAGCTTGTATTTACAAGACTACCAAAGTGTACAAAATCAATGATGGTCTGTTTTAATTTGAAGCAGAGTTGTAACTAGCCCTGAGCAAGTGGGGATTTGTCACAGCTGCTGATTTGTAGGGGAAGAGGGACAGGCAAAAGGGGAAACAAGGGACATATGGGGTGATTCTCATCCCCCTCACCTCTCAGAAATTCAGGCGCCACCCCTTGGGTCTAGTCAGTACAGTGTATCCCTCCTAGAACGTGTCTTTCCTCCTGAAGCTAAGGGTCTGACTCCTCGTTCTTGGTTTGACTGCATCCCAAATTGTTCTATTCTCTTGGCTCCTATTACTGATCCTTTCTTTTTCTTACTACCACCCCGTCCAAAACCAATTTAGTACAGGTGCCAATATTCCTAGTTATAATTTTTCTTTATAGTTTCTACCTGCCAATAAAGCTAGAAGGAATATTGGGGAAAGTAATTGGCTAGGAATGAGGGGTCTTGGATTCTGATTCTGCTCCTACTACTAATTACATATGTGGCCTTAGAAAAGTGGGGGCAATACCAACAACATGGAAATGGGTTTGAATCAAGAACTCATGTGATACCCAGTGGAATTGCGCGTGGGCTATGGGAGAGGTGGTGGGAGGGGAGGAGGGAAGAAAAGAAAATGATCTTTGTTTCCAATGAATGATGTTTGGAAATGACCAAATAAAAATTAAAAAAGAAAAGTGGGGGCAGCTGGGTAGCTCAGTGATTACATAGCCAGGCCTGGAGATGCAAGGTCCTGGTTTCAAATATGATCTAAGACATTTCCTAGTTGTGTGACCCTGGTCAAGTCACCCCCATTGCCTAGCCCTTAACATTCTTCTGCCTTGGAGCCAATACACAGTATTGAGTCTTAGATGGAAGGTAAGGGTTTAAATTTTTTTTAGTCACTTAGTGTCCTTGATATCCTTGTCTATAAACTGAAGGGGCAGGCCTATGGACCTTCCAGTCCTAAATTCCTACATTTCAACTGTCCTAATTTCATAGCTCAGTGTTGTAGAATAGGACTTCCCTACCAGGTGCATATATTTGTAAGTATATCAGACTATAAATAACCAGAATAAATGTATTTTGATGAGAACTGCATACTCACTGGAAAGCTTAATTTTAAAGACACTTATGGTGGATTCCAAGCATTACCAAGCAGATACATGGCATGTACTGATTGGCTGGAAATGCCATCTTCAGAAAGGAGTCTGACCCTTAGAATCAGAGGAATAGAGGAGGAAAGTTTTAAAGCAACTGGGTGATCAGTAATTCAGTGTTAGATAGAGCCCCCATCAAAATATTCTGCGCCTGAAAGCGGCAATATAGCAATTCGCTTGCTGAGGACATGATGGACTGTTAGCTTTGGTTAGGTTTAAATAGACTTGGAAAGGGTGGACTGAACAGGATCAGCACAAAGAATAATCATAACAGCTACCATTTATATAGCTCTCACAAGTTTTCAAAAACTTTGCATGGATTATCCCATTTGTGAGGCAAGCAGCCTGCAACAGTTACAAATGTCTGTAGCTTGTACACTTGGGAGCCATGAGAAGGAAGGAAAAAAGCAAGCAACTTCCATTTTTATAGTCCAGAATATGCATTTGTTATGTTGACTGTAGACTAGAGAATAATAAGATCTCTAGGACTTTCTTCACAGAGTTATCGTGATGATGGAGGTAAATTATATAGTAAGTTTGTTCTTTTTTTTCCTAAACCCTTTCTTACCTTCCATGTTAGAATCAATGCTGTGTATTGGTTTCAATACACAGTGACTTGCCCAGGGTCACACAGCCAGGAAGCATCCGAGGGCAGATCTGAACCGAGGTCCTCTCAACTCCAGGCTTGTAGCTCTATCCATGTACCTAGCTGCCTCTAGTCTTCTTTTTTGAAACTGAACAATTTTTACCATTTTTTCTTTTACCGTAGGATATATTTTTAACTTAGGTGCTTTTTTTTTAACTTCCAAACCACTTTCATACCTATTACACTCATGTCACCCCAGGGTGTGGGAACACAAAGGAGAGCTCAGAAGTGAGAGGGATTGTGAAGATGGATTCAACACAATTTAGCAACTGATTGGAGCATGGGGAATGGGCAGGGGGGATATGAGAGAGAGAAAGGAGTCAACTAGGAACCAGAGGTTTTAACAAGCCTGGGTGGTGGAGAAGAGAAATAAAGACATCAGGAGGAGGGGTTGGTTTGTTGGGGAAGCTGAGAAATCTAGTCTCATCATAAACATACAGGAAACATGCGCAAAACTACAAAATCTGCTGCCTAAAAAATAAATAGCAGATTATGTTGTCAACTGTGGATGGACTCTTGGCTAAAAGAAATAGAATCAATTTGTATTCCATGTCACTTTTTTGGGACAGTGCCCCACATTGCCTTTGGCCTCCATACAGATTATCCTATGAGTCTCTCACATGGCTCAGCGTGAACTATGTAACAGCATTCTGTCCTGTGGATGCCAAAACACAGCTCTCTGGATTCAGTGCAGCTCGGCCAATTCTTTTACATGCAGAAGTTCTTCGCCGGTATCTGGGTGCTTGTTTCTATAACTAGATTTCAGTATAATTGATTTCCTTTCTAATTTTGTGTTTTATTTATGCATTTTTCAAAATTATTCTGAGAAGGTCTGTAGGCTTCATCAGACTGCCAAATGGATCCAAGACACGCACACACACACACACACACACACACACACACACACACACACACACACACTAACAACTCCTGGCATCTAGAAACTGATGAAACAGACTATGGTCTTTAAGGTCCATTCCTGGTCAAAAGTTCTATATTTTAAGGTCTGAAATGGAATGGCTGTCTTTTGTGACCAAACAGCCTATAATAACAATAATAATATCTTACATCCTTCCCCCCATTATCTCATTCTGAACTGCCCTCAATCTTTCAGGATAGAATGAGGATACTCAGAAACAATCGCCTGGCTTCTCTTTTACTCTCTTTATTACCTTGTATTTTTCTTCTGAGTATCTACCAAGAGTCTGTGACACACAGGTTACATTAAGCCTTCTCAACAATTGTAGGGTACTTCCAAATCCTGGACCAAGAGAGAACCTATGATATCTCACGCATATTCCTTGGTAACTGTGGCAGTTAGGTAGCTGGAGGGAAGTCAAAAATTCTTCTCAAAGGTTCAGATCTGGCCTCAGACACTTCCCAGCTGTGTGACCCTGGGCAAGTCACTTGATCCCCATTGCCTAACCCTTACCACTCTTCTGCCTTGGAGCCAATACACAGTATTGACTCCAAGATGGAAGGTAGGGGTTTAAAAAAAAAATTCTTCTCAAAACTTTCCCTTTAGAGAAAGACCAGAATTTTCAGCTAAGTTCATATTCCATGAGCTGATCTTCTTGGTTTCTAATCTAGGAATATAATGTTTCCCCTAAGATAAGGGCATCACCTAAAATCTCATTGTAAAGGAAATTGATTCTGCTTTGGGACCCAACAACCCTCAGTATTCTCTGTTGACTCTTGCCTTTGATTAGAGAGCTGGAGGGTAAAGCAATAAACACTCTCCAAAGCCTTCCATTTATAGAGAGCTCAGAATGTTCCAGACAATTCTTCCATTTTCCATCAGCTCCTCTTCTTGGCTATGTGTGGGTCAACTTGGTACCCTCTGGCATCTATCCCTCTTCATCTTCCTTTTCTGATTATTGTTTTTTTCCCAAAAAGTCCCCCACCCCTTCAATAATCTTATGTGTTAATGGGCAGAGATAACACATAGAGGGGAGTGATGCCAGGAGAAGTAAATTCTGGTCTAGGGAGTTATAAGTGCTGAATAGAGTCATAGGGGCACCTAACTGATATCTCCTTTAGCATGGGTAGTTGTTGATCTGATGTTCCCAGAGCAAGAAGCAATGAGAAGAAAGGGAGTATTCCTGGGGAGTTTGGATAGATGGCAAGAAGGGCTCTTAGAAGGTAGCATGATATAGTGGAAAGATCACTGACCCTGGACTCAGTTGTCCTGGGTTCAAATTCTACCTTAGATATTTATTATCCCTGTGACTTTGGGCAAGTCACTTAACTTTCCTAGGCCTCAGTTTCCTCACTTATAAAATGAAGAAATTAGACTTGATGACCTTTGAGGTCCCTTCTAGCTCTTAATCTATGACCCTATGCCTGGGGAGAAGTATTTGTAAGGGATTTATTAGGTTTTTCATTTATAAAAGTTTGCATAGTGTACTATGTACCTTATTTAGTTTGATTCTCACAAGCCTGTGAGGTAGGTGCTATTATTATCCCTATCTCACAGATGAAGAAAGTGAGGCCTTTGGACGGCCAATGATTTTTCCAGTTCTGCTGAGGTTGCTAAATATCAGACAAGATGTGAAGCCAAGTCAGGTTCTCCTGACTTTGAGTCCAGACTTAGCAACAATTCTAAGACAGAAGGGAAAGGGCAAGGGGACTATAATTAAATGACTTGCCCAGGGTCACAAGACTAGGAAATGTCTGGTTTAAACTCAGGTCCTCCAAACTCTAGGTCTGGCACTCTATCCACCATGCTCCCTTGCTGTTCCTAGGTATCGCATTCTTATTGTCACATAATGGCAAAACATCATCCACCTGGGCACAAAGGAATATCAGTAAACTGATCCCTAATTTCTCCAAGGACACCACATCCAACCCCACCATACTTTTCCAATGTCGTCATTCAACCTTAATGGTCCCCAAGAGAGGAAATCATTCTTCAATTTTTTTTCAAGCCTATATTTGAGGCCATCTTTCTTTGGGATAATTGATTTTTTTTTACATTCCCTCTTTTACTAGATACATAAATTATCCCCTTCTGCTGAAAAGGAACTTAAATTAAAACTCACAAGTATGTGAATGTTTCCTAAATTTGACCAATGCCCTATTACATACACTGCAAAAATAAAATAACAATTCACATTTAGGTAATATCATAATGCTGTGTCTATTTGCTGTGGAAAACATTTATATGAGCACTTTATTACAAAAGTTAGGAGGAAAAGTAAAATGGTTTCCTCTAAAACTAGGGTTCTTAAGCTGTGTGTGTGTGTGTGTGTGTGTGTATGTATGTGTGTGTGTGTAAATTCTATGGACCCCTTTTCATATAATGTTTTCAAATGTATAAAATAAATTATTTAGGATGTCAAAAGAAACCAAAAGTTAGTGAAAATAAAGATATTTTCCCCATCTAAATTCATGGATGCCCCGAAATCTTTCATCTGTAGATATCAGATTAACAGCTCCTTCTCTAAAGCTCACTGCCTAGATAAATGAGATCCATTATCTTCCTAGCCTATCATTAGATATCTGAATTTTTTCTTGATCACAAGATAACAGATTTAGCACTGGAAGAGGTTTCAAGGATTGGAAACCAAGACCAAGGGATATTAAATAATTTGTACACGTCATAAAAGTAGTAGTAACTGTTGGACATGGGGATGTTAGATGGCACGGTGAATAGAGCACTGGACTGGGCATCAGAAAGACATCTTCCTGAGTTCAAATTACTCCCCAGACATTAACTAGCTATATGACCCTGGGTAAGTCATTTTACCCTGTTGGCCAGTTTCCTCATCTATAAAGTGAACTGGAGAGGGAAATGGCAAACCAGTCTACTATCTTTGCCAAGAAAATCCCAAATGGGTTCACAACTCTGATATGACTGAAATGACTGAATAACTAATTGGAGACAGTATTTGAACCCAGATCCTCTGATCCCAGCATATTCTTTCTCTGACTCATTAGGTCAGGTTCAGAAAAGATATTTTGCATCTCTCTAGATTGTTTCCTTCTTTCCTCCTGGTGACCTTTTACCTTGTGATTATGCCAGCAGATATGAAAAGACACTGTAAATCAGTGTCTTGCCCTGGGATCATTGCTAAGAGAACTCTGTGAGTCACCGGATGCCAGGGAGCTTTATTTATTTTTCTTTTCTAGACCTGCAAAGGACTCTGGGGACTTCCACATAAGAGTCACAACATGTTTCTTATTGGTATTGATAATGGATGTGTATAATAAAATACACAAAATTCTATAGTGGTAAAACCTAAAAGGCCTAGCCAAAAATGCTCTTTGGACTACAGAGGCAGGACATACTAGAATTAGTCAACATACGCAGGTGCATACTTTTATAAAAAAAAATTTTTAATATTTTAAAAGCAATTTAAATTGAACATTATGTAATTATAATGACCAAACTCAGTCATGAAGAAGAGATACAAGAATGCACTGCTCTCTCTTCTTTGAAGAAGCATCAACATTTGAGAAAGAGACAGAGAAAGTATGTATAGAGCAGCGGCTCTCAACCTCTCAATTTGTAGCAATGAGAATACATAATGCATATCAGGTATTTACATTCTAAATCATAACTAGCAAAATTACAGTTTTGAAGTAGCCACCAAGATAATTTTTTGGTTTGGGGTCACTGCAATATGAGGAACTGTATTGCGGGGTCACGGCATTAGAAAGGTTGAGGACCACTGGGATAGATGGAAAGAGTCAAAAGGAGACAAAGAAAGACAAAGAGGAGAGAGAGACAGAGAAAAACAGAGACAGAGGGGAGGAAAAACTGGGGAAAGAGAGTCAAAAAGGAGACAAAAAGAGAGAAAGTTGGACATCAGGGGAGCAATCAGTTTGGGATACTACATGTGTTGTTGGTAAGTAAACAAGAGTTTATTCAGTGCTTACTGTGTTTAAGGCACTGTGCTAATCTCTGGGAATACAAACGGAATCATGGAATTTACCAGATGTAAGGGATTTCTATATCAATCTAGACCAACCCATTTATGAAAGATGGAGGAAGCCACAGCCTCTCTAGGCAGGTCATTCTACTTTAAGTGAGCTCTAATTGCCAGGAAGTTTTTGCAGACAATATGATGTGTTAATAGATTTTTTATTACTTGTTATTAGGGTTTTCTCTCTTGCCAGAGAAACAAAAGTAATATAAAAACAAAAGATATTAATAAATAAGTTTATCAGAAAGGACATCTGTTCCTTTCTTCTCCAAATGAAATCTTTTTTGTCTCAAGTTTATGTGCCCAATCATCTCTGTACCTGAGAATCTGAATGAGTGAAAGCATTTCTTTACAATATTATTCCTTCACAACCTTTTGATATTTTATCTTTCAAGCATCTACTTTAAGAAGGAATATTTTTCTCTGATCTCTCTGCCCATTCTCCCTGACCTGCATGTCACCTCCACTTTGCTGCTTCTCTAGGTCTGTAACCTCACTTTGAAAAGTTGATCAGATTAAAACAACTATGAGAGGGCAGCTGGGTGGCTCAGTGGATTGAGAGCCAGGTCTAAAGACAGGAGGTCCTGGGTTCAAATCTGGCCTCAGACACTTCCCAGCTATATGACCCTGGGCAAGTCACTTGACCCCCATTGTCTACCCCTTACCATTCTTCTGCCTTGGAACCAATACACAGTATCGCATCTAAGATGGAAGGTAAGGGTTAAAAAAAAAAAAGACAACTAGGAAAGGTTCTCCTGATACAAATGGGCCAATCTAGAGTAATGGGGAAAACCACTAGACCAAGAGTCAGGAGACCTAGACTCCAATTCCAATGGCCAACTAACATATTGTATGACCTTAGACAAGTAGCTTAACTTTTCAGATAGTCTCTTTACATGAAATATGAATGGATTGAGAATCACTGAAATCTTTAAGACCAAAATTCAATGACTCTTGCCAATGAAGCAGCTAGTTGGCATAATCAATAGAGTAGAGTGCTTAGAGTCAGGAACATCTGATTTCCAATAACATGAGCTATGTGACCTTGGCAAGTCATTTAATTTCTATTATCCTCAGTTTCCTCATTTATAAATTGAAGATAATAACTGCACCCTGCAAGTAATAATAAAGGGGATGGTTTCAGAAAAAAAAAAGGAAAACTTTTATGAACCAATGCAAAGTGAAATGAATGGAACCAGAACATTGTACATAGTAACAGCAGGATTGTAGCAATGGCCAACAGTGAAAGACTTAGCTACTCTGATCAAGATAAAGATCCAAGATAATTCCAAAGGACTCATGATGAAAAATGCTATTAACCTCCAGAAAGAGAACTGATGGACTCTGAATGCAGATGGGTGGAGGATTAGGAGAAGGAGGAGATGGAGGAGGAGCAGGAGCAGGAGCAGGAGCAGGAGGAAGAGGAAGAGGAGGAGGAAGAGGAAGAGGAGGAAGAGGAGGAGGAGGAGGAGGAGGAGGAGGAGGAGAAGGAGAAGGAGAAGAAGGAGAAGAAGGAGAAGAAGGAGAAGAAGGAGAAGAAGGAGAAGGAGAAGAAGGAGAAGAAGAAGAAGAAGAAGAAGAAGAAGAAGAAGAAGAAGAAGAAGAAGAAGAAGAAGAAGAAGAAGAAGAAGAAGAAGAAGAAGAAGAAGAAGAAGAAGAAGAAGAAGAAGAAGAAGAAGAAGAAGAAGAAGAAGAAGAAGAAGAAGAAGAAGAAGAAGAAGAAGAAGAAGAAGAAGAAGAAGAAGAAGAAGAAGAAGAAGAAGAAGAAGAAGAAGAAGAAGAAGAAGAAGAAGAAGAAGAAGAAGAAGAAGAAGAAGAAGAAGAAGAAGAAGAAGAAGAAGAAGAAGAAGAAGAAGAAGAAGAAGAAGAAGAAGAAGAAGAAGAAGAAGAAGAAGAAGAAGAAGAAGAAGAAGAAGAAGAAGAAGAAGAGTAAAGGAGGAGGAGGAAGAGAAAAAGATCAAGAGTGGGGAAGGAAGAGAGAGGAAAAGGAAGAAGAGAGAGAAAGTAGAGAGAAAGAAAACAAAAATGGGGTGGAGAGGCAGAGATGATAAAGAAACAAATAAATATAAACATCTTTAAGCTAAGGAAATTCATTAAAGGAAAAAGATAATTTGTTGAGTAAAAAAAGGAATGCTCAAAAGTGTACTGAAATTCTGGAAGAAGCTGTTGGCAGAAATTAGTTTCGAAACTATTTTAAGATTCATTGCTATTCATCATCAAGAAATGTAGAATTAGAACATTATAATGATTCTCGTGCCTTTTCTTTCCTATAGTCTTCAGACATTGTGTCAGAAGAAGTATAGGGTGAATAAAAGAATAGGCATGAATAAGAGCAGATTAGAATGCCTCTCCAGGCCTTTGCTTTGAGGAAAGAAGAAATGGTCCCCTAACCCCACAGATCCCAAATATTCAGACTTTGGATGAATACATCCTTCATTGTGTTTTCTGGGCTAGGTCACTTAGAAAAAGGGAGATTCACAGAGTGGATCTGAATGTCACTGATATGCTACTATGATCTTCTGTGACTCTAATCTAATTCTGGGCTCAAGAAATGTGGACATGACATAATGACTATTCAGTTAAATAACTATATTTCTATCAAGAGGAGTAAGACTTTTCCTTATTCCCAAAGTCACTGTCTGATCTGAGAATAACAAGTAATCTCTCCTCATTAGCTATATTATTTTATTTCATCAAAAGATCAATATCTGCGGGGCAGCTGGGTAGCTCAGTGGATTGAGAGTCAGGCCTAGAGACGGGAGATCCTGGGTTCAAATGTGGCCTCAGACACTTCCCAGCTGTGTGACCCTGGGCAAGTCACTTGACCCCCATTGCCTAGCCCTTACCACTCTTCTGCCTTGGAGCCAATACACAGTATTGATTTTAGGACAGAAGGTAAGGGTTTAAAAAAATACATCAATATCAGTATGAACAGTCTCTCTCCAGATGCAAAGCACCTCTCCGTGTCTTGATAGAAAGTCTCCATGAGTTTCTATGGCCAGAAACATGTATCACCTGATGACTGACCTTCTGAAGGGGAGCCTCTCCAAGCTTAGCTAGACTGGACCCTATCCAACACACACCCAGTCTGCCAGATTTGGGGCTGCACTAATCTAGGTTTGCAAGAGCTTAGAGTCATTTTTGGTTTCGAAATCCAACTCTCTAAAAGTCTCTTTTTCTTTTGAGTTACCTTGCTTCAGAATAACAGTGTGATGCCATTCTAAAGCTTCAACAATTTGACTATCCTCAAATGTGGATAATTGAGAGCAATGGTATAAAATATATGTGTATATAAAGTTTTTAATAATTACTCCTCTTTCCACAACTTTTTTAAACCCTTGCCTTCTGTCTTAGAATTATGTGTTGGTTCTAAGGCAGAAAAGCAGTAAGGGCTAGTCAATGAGAATTAAGCAACTTGCTCAGGGTCACATAGCTAGAAAGTGTCTGAGGCTACATTTGAACCCAGGACCTCCCATCTCTAGGCCTGGCTCTTAATTCACTGAGCCAACCATCTGCCCTCTTTCATTCTTGATGCTACTTTTTCCCCCTTTCTGTTAAACCCTTGCCTTCTATGTTAGAATCAACATAAACAATTTCCAAGGCAGAAGAGTGGTAAGGGCTAGGCAGTTGAAGTTAAGTAACTTGTCCAGGGTCACACATCTAGAAAATATTTGGGGTCAGATTTGAACCCAGGACCTTTTGACTCCAGCTTTGGCTCTCTGTCCACTAAGCCATCTAGCTAATCTTTACTGCTTGATGTAAAAGATGGCTAAAGGATGGAACTAAGAAAAAAAAAGACTTGAGAAGGAAAAAAAAACCACCGAGATCAGTTGTATTCTTAACTAAACCTTAAAGTCTTATCAAGTGACTTTCATGTTCTCCCAAACCTAAGTTGGAAACTTACCCTGACTTCCTTTCTTCTAGAGTCAGAAGACTACTGAGACTTCTGGTGTGTTGAAAGCAACAAAGATGTTAAATATTAAGTCATTTCAGTCTTTCTATTCCCCCAAGACATGAAAATTCTCAATAGAAATTTCTTTAAAATCTATGACTATCGGGGGTCAGCTGGGTAGCTCAGTGGATTGAGAGCCAGGCCTAGAGACGGGAGGTCCTAGGTTCAAATCTGGCCTCAGACACTTCCCAGCTGTGTGACCCTGGGCAAGTCACTTGTCCCCCATTGCCTAGCCCTTACCACTCTTCTGCCTTCCAAGATGGAAGGTAAGGGTTAAAAAAAAAATCTAAGACTATCTATTTCTGTGTCTCAGGACCTTCTTATTCTGCTTCAGCTGCCTAGAACTTTCTTTGATGATCAAAAATGGCAAATCCTCCTCATCTTCACTTGACTCAAAATATTTCAAACTGAAATCCCAAAAGACTACCATTTTTAAGGAGTAATAATCTTCCTCAGCCACATGCAACAGAATCATTCAGTAGCCCTTCCAAAGGTCTTCTATTAACCAGTCTAGCAGTTTTCAGTTCCCTCCAAGATTTTCTTAAAGTAGCTTTGACTTTGCCCTGCTACACAGTTTAAATACATTTAATGAACAAAACAAGTTACTTTCAAAAAAGTAGCACTATAAAATGGTTTCCTCGCAGCAACAAATGTTGCCTCCTAGAATGAGAACATTCTCTGCTTTCATTCCAAGAAGTTAAAATAGAAGAGAATGTATGTCAAATTAAAAAACAAGAAACAACGAGCATGGAACTTGGCTTGAACGGGGAAGGTAGGAAGCTGACCTTTCTGCTTGTGGCTGACCACATTTGCCTCATTCGGAGCTCAGTGGAGCTTGGAGCTTAGAGACCACAGCCTTGGTGGCTGCTAAGGGGAAACAGCTAATGAATGGGTGGATATTTTGAAAGGAGTTATCCCGGTTCCATTGCTCTCTTCCATTTCAACTGTAGATTCACTCAGGACTACATGCGGCTGCCTCTTAACAGGATGCAGAGGACAGGTTTGCCATCCACTTCATCCCCAGTCACATGGCAGCAGCAAGCACTTAGCATCTCCGGGACATGCCCTTCTTAGGACTCCTCCTTTTCCGTTTGCTCTTTTCTTATCTTAGGCAAATGAGTATCTCTCCTGAAATTGTCCAAACTGGGAAGTAACCCTATGAGTTTGAGAAGTCCCAAGAGCCTAGGTCAGAGCTAGTTGGGAGTAAGAGGAGGAGTTCTGAGCAATTACTCCAAAACTTTTTTAACCCTTACCTTCTATCTTCTAAGGCAACAGAATGGAAAGGGCTAGGCAATTGTCTTGGGTCACAAAACTAGAAAATGTCTGAGGTCAGATTTGAATCCAGAGCCTCCTGTCTCTACTTCTGGTTCTCAATCCACTAGTTGTCCCACTAAAACTCTTAGAGAAGGTGGTAGTGACCACCTGGCCCAAGAGAACCAGCCTAACCTGGGCTTATTTTACCAAAAAAAAAAAAAGCTGGCTGGACAATGCAAGGCCAAAGCAAAATACTAAATGGCAACCCAGCAATGCCACAAATAGCTTCATGGTCTGATGTGTTTTAAGCAGCAGCTTCCTAACATATTAGCACAATAAGTGCTAATAATAAGTTAAGCTACTAATTTTAAGTTATTTATCAATGCAAGGTAAGCATTTCTTTAATGTAAAGGAAATACCTGCAACATGCCAGTTCATATTATAATAGTAATAATTTTACATAGCATTTTAAGGTTTAAAAAATGCTTTAGGGGCAGCTGGGTGGCTGAATGGATTGAAAGCCAGGCCTAGAGATGGGAGGTCCTAGGTTCAAATTTGACCTTAGACACTTGCCAGCTGTGTGGCCCTGGGCAAGTCACTCGACCCCCATTTCCTAGCCCTTACTACTTTTCTGCCTTACTCTTATTCTATTCATAAACTTAGACATCAACCATAACCTATGCCTTAGTCAATTTTTCCAGGAGTTTCAAGATGGAAGGTAGGAGTAGAACAGTTAACAAGCCAAAGAATATGAGAAAAGGAGCCTAAGACCCATTTTCATTAGAAGCTAAGTTCTCCCAGGACTAATCCTGATCTTAACTCCATAAATCAAGTCAAGTCCTTTACTGGAGAAGGGAATGAGCAAAGTTCCCAAGCTCTCTGAGGCTAGAATCAGTTCTTAAATGTTAGAGGAATGTGGTGGGTTCTTTGTAAGGCAATACAAATATTTATAAAATTGTTTTTAGCAGCAGCCAAGCCAAATGATTTTCTAGGACTCAACATTCTGACTTGTAATGCCATGCAAGATAAAGTCTTAGGGGGGGCAGCTGGGTGGCTCAGTGGATTGAGAGCCAAGCCTAGAGATGGGAGGTCCTAGGTTCAAATCTAGCCTCAGACACTTCCCAGCTGTGTGACCCTGGGCAAGTCACTTGACCCCCATTGCCTAGCCCTTACCACTCTTCTGCCTTGGAGCCAATACAGTGTATTGACTCCAAGACGGAAGGTAAGGGTTTTATATTAAAAAAAAAAAAAAGATAAAGTCTTAGAATTTTAAATTCTGTTGTACTACTCTACAATTAATTTCATTTTGAATAAGGTCATGATTATATAGACTGATTTCAAATGTTCAAAGAGAATTTTTGTTGTTGCTGTTGAATCATTTTAGTTCTACTTTTCATGACCCAATTTGAGGTTTTCTTGGCAAAGATACTAGCATGGTTAATCCTTTTCTTTGACAGATGAGAAAATGGAGGCAAGCAGGAGTAAATGACTTGACCAAGGTCACACAGCTAGTGAGTCTGAGATCTGATTTGAACTCAGGTCTTCCTGATTCTAGATCTAGCACTCTATCCATTGCGCCACCTAGCTGTTCCAATGAGCATTAACTATGTATTCTTATAATTGACATTTATGTAAGCATTTCAAGGTTCAGAAAGTGCTTTGTATACATTTGAACCATATAGCAACTCAACAGAGAGAGAATACAGGTAATATTATCTCTATTTTATAGATAAGAAAACTGAGTTTCTAGGATATAAAAGGACTTACCCTTAGGAATCGAACTCATGCCTATTGTAACTCCAAGTCCAGCTCTCAATACACTCCATTTCACATTACCCCTTGATAATCAGTTAAAAGCCAATAAACATTTATTAAGTCACTACTGTGTGCCAAGGACTGTGCTAAGTGATGGAAATATAAAAAGAGGCAAAAGACAGTCCTTGCCCTTAAGGAGCTTAAAGTCTAATGGAGGAGATAACCTGGAAACGAATATGTACACTGCAAGCTATATACAAAAGAATCCACTGGAGAATAAGTTGGCAAAGCACTCTACTGTCCTTGCCAAGAAAACTCCATGCATAGCTATGGTCCATGGGGTCACAGAGTCAGACACGACTGAACAACAACAAGCTATGTACAAGATAGAATAGGAAATAATAAACAGAGGGAGGGAGGGCAGAGAGTTTGGAGAAAGCTTCCTATCAAAGACCGGTTATCTTTGGATGGGGGGTGATCAAAATAAAACTTATATACATGTGAAATGGTATCAGTTTGGCTGCATTCTCTCCCACAGCTGATTTAAACAGAAGCATAATAAGCTGCCTTTCATCCACCAAACGTAGTGGTATCAAGCCATGAGGAATATTTATGGATTTCCAAGCTGATGCTGAGAGCACCGAGAAGCTGGGATGTCAGGGGTGCTGAAAACTTTTGGAAGCTTTTTCCTGAGCACCAGAGTGACATATTCTAAAAGAACAACCCATTTGCTGATACTCTCTCAAAATTCATAAGCAGAAACTCCAAAGTGAACTTAACAAACAGCTATTCTGAAAAAATTGGGGGCAGAGCCTGAACCCAGCTCAATTGCTACTTGGGTTAGTTTCATTGAAAGCAGACAGGATATTTTGAAGGATTTCCTACCAGATGATAAGGGCATTTCTTTTCAGACTGAGTTCACAGAATTACAGGTTTAGAGCCCAGAGTTCAATCCCCTTATTTTAGAGATGAGGAAACAGAGGTCCAAACAAGTTACATAATTAACCTGATTAAGGTCACATATTAGTTGTGGCAGTCGTCAGATTTAAATACTGGTCCTCTGCCTCCAAATCAAAAGCTTTTCTTAAGTTCCTTGAGGCAGTTAACTATGTTCATCTTGCTCTTCCCCTTCCCTACTGGTTCAAAATACTTTGTGCATCATCTCCATGTCCTTCCCTCCCTGGCTTCCTCCAAGCCCCAACTAGCATCCTTTCTTTAGGAAGCCCTTCTCTGTTGATCCTCTCCAATTTGCCATCTATAGTGGTTTGCGTGTTATTTCCCCCATTAGACCGTGAGTTCCTTTGAGATCAAAGGTTGTTTTTTGCCTCTCTTTGCATCTTCAGAGCACAGCACAGTGCCTGGCACATAGTAGATGCTTAATAGGGACTTACTGATTGACTGAATTGTAGGGTCTCCGTCAAAAAGTATGGAATTGAGTTATGTGAATTCATGTTGGATTTCCTTATTCTTGTTAGACAATTCAATGCTAGAAACTGTATTTTAGCTACTTCATATATATAGAATCTGTCAATCAAGAGAGACTATCCATAGTCCCAGATGGTATATATTTTTTTAAATCTAGATATCATACCCATATGTTTATGTGGCAGTGGCTTGCTACATTTATTCACATCAAAATGGCGTCCAGTTCACATGCCTTCTGCTGGTATCTACAACCCATTCAGAGCAAGTCAGTTCTATTTTCACTCTAATTCTCTTTAGCAAAAATGGTTACAGACAGCCACTAACATCTGTGGGTTCTCATCAGATTCTCCATGGGTCCTTTGGGACAAACCTTTCTCACTGTGCCCAGCCCTCCAAAGAGTTGCTTTACACCCAATGCTCCCACAGCTACCCATCCTGTTGAAGGGAAAGTCAGCCCTAATGAGAAGGCGCAGAAAAAATAAGGCTGCGGAGAAGGGGGCACAGAAGAGTTTGTTGGACACTGTTGCCCATCCAACCCTCAACCTTGAATTTCAGAACTTTTCAAGTTCATTTATTGAGGAAAAGTGTGGTTGGATCTTCCCCCCCTTCAATCAATTTGTCTGCAGCCAGTTTTGTTTTTTTCATCAAAATCATCCCAAAGGCTGCATTATGCCGCTCCTTCAGGAGCATTACTGCTATATATCAGCACTTTGTGACTTCTTCCCTAACTATTCTCAATAGAGCTGTTTAGCCTCAGTCAGATATCATTTCCAGGATACACATTCAGCACCTTTCGTTTCTGCCAAGAAGTCCCTCCCGCTCTATCTACAGTTTTGACAATCACTTTAATATGTGAACTGTTGAGGGGAAGAGACTACGCTGATCAAAATAACCCTGAGTGTAATGGGAGGCTGACCTATAGCTTTCTCAGAGCTCTTAGTCCAATCTCAGATTTCACACCCAATCCAGCTGAGTCCCCGGCATAGTAAACAGTAGCATCTGGCTTTCATGTGGGATGCTATATACAATGGGCTGGTCCATAACTTTAGTCTCCTTCAGGCATTTAGATGGATGGGCTAAGAGCCCAGTGTGTTATAATAACCCTGAAAAGCTTTTGGCTCGGACCGTGAACACATTAGCATTAACTTAAATCTGTTGCTCTGTTTACTACAGGAGGTATTTGCCTGCTTTCTGTCTAAATGGAATCCGTTCGAGAGACCCACATTTGAAAAAGTGCAATGTACAGTTGGCAAGAGCAGCTTTTCACAAGAGCCAGTCTCCCCTGCAGCAGGACTGCCCACTCACTCCCTCTTAATTACCCATTCATTCTCTGTGACTGCTATCTGTATTTCATGACCCTCGAAAGGGACATTGGTGACTAACCGCTTGCCCTTTCCTCTTTTCTTCCTTAACCTGGCAGCCTGAGACAAGTGATGGTTTACACGATTCCTTGAAGATGTCACGATTTAGAAATGTCACACATATAGCCCTTGTTCCCAGTTAAAAACTGCAGACTGCCTGGAATGTGCTCCAATTATTCTTAGAGAGGTCATGCAGAGCTATGAGGACTAGTTTCTTCCAATAGCTCATCAGTGTGGGACGATCCCTATATCGCACTAATGCAATCTGATTGTTGCAGCTCAAGGAAATAACCCCTAACTACAGCAGGTAGGGTTTCTAACAAATTGGTTTAAATGGCACCTGATCTGTTATTGCTTTCACAAATGGGTGCAAATGCTATCCTGGATCAATTTGCAACCTTTATCCAGATTTAAATAGGCTCAAAATGAATTCCTGAATCTCATGATGCCTGGGCAAAATGAGATTTGGTAATTAACAGATGGGCATCCATTTACCATTATGTAGCAGAATAATGCCCTGTTGTCTTTTAAATTGCATTACATTTATTAACAGGCATTGCCATGTTCTGTTCACTTGTTCCATTAATCAATCAACAAGCATCTATTGGCCACCAGTTTGTGTCCTGGACTATTCTGGGCACTTTGTAATATTTCAAAACAGGATGAAGATAAATGAAGATTAAAGATTTCATTTTTAAAATCACACTTGTTAAAAATGATGTTGACCTTTTAAAAATGGCACAGACCTTGGGAAAGGGAAATGAGACTTTTGTATGGTTCCCAAAAAACAAATGAAATAAATTCCTAGAAGTTCTTATATCATTTCAATTTCTTCATGCTTGAACACAATTTTAAATGGACAACTCACTTAACCTCTCTTGACCTCAGTTTCTTCATCTGTAAGATGTAGGCTTTTAACAAGACAGTCTTTAAGGTCCCTTTACAATTCTGAAACAGCTTAAAGTGGCAATGAGTATTGTGAAGGGTAGGACTTGAACCCAGGTCATCTTCCTGATTCTGAAACAGGCCTTCTAGCTGCACCAGAGTGGATATTGATAGTTAAGATTTCCAGTTAGACAGGGGGTTATGCCATCACTTCTAATGAGTAGAAGAATGAAAAGATTTTTGCTTGGCTCACATCTTAACCCTAAATAATCAGTAAGTGTGGCATAACCAATAGATCATCAGGAAGACCGGTCTAAATCCTTCCCCTGTTATTCACTAGCCATTTGAATATGGACAATTTACTTGCCTAAAGCCATCACCAGTCACCTTGACTTGTCTTGTCACTAGACTTCTAAGACTCTGAAAGAGAGAGTAAGGCTGATGGCATTATATAACTGCCTCACTTTAAAGCCAGTTAGTGCTTGAGTCAAAACATATCCCCAGTGATGTCATTCTGGTCCTCCTTGAGTAGGAAGGACCAACCACGCAGCTGTTTGAATATGAACAATAATCTCTCAGTGGCCAAGGGATTCTATAAGTGTACGTGTTAAAGAAGAGTTGGCAACCTAGATGGGAGGACCTTTCTCTTCCGGAGTTCCTTACATTACATGAATGAAACCACAGGTCCAGAAACCAAAGTCACCATCATAAAAATGTGATATCAAATAGATTTGTAGAGCCTGCCATCAAATGTAAGGTGTATGAATATACAGGATCCCAATGTGCTTTATAAGGGGTTTTTAGAAGTGAGGTTCTTGGGGAAGGTAAAGTTTGGTTGTTTATTTTTCTTAGATAAGGTGCTAAGGCTAGATAAATCAAATAAAAAGGGTAACTAGACACTGATTCTTATAAATTTAGTCAAAGATTTAGCTGTCATTAGACTGAGTGGCCTAGAGTGCTTATCAGAAGAAAAGAATAATTCAAATCTAGGCTCTTTGACAAAAAGACAAGTGAGAATTTGGGCAAGTTAAACTTCCAGACCTCAGTCTCCTCAATTATAAAATTAAGGGACTGGACTTAAAGATCTCTGAAGTGTCTTCCAACTCTAAATCTATGATCCTATGATCCCATGAATCTTCATAGAAACAGTACATTATCCCGAATAAAAAGGCATATTTCTTGGAGACAGGAAGTCCCACTTCTGGTACATACCAGTTACATGACCCTGGACAAATCACTTGATTCCCTTAAGGGGATAACTTACTGAGCAATTGTTTATCTGCTTTGGTAGAGAACTTCTTACTGGACGTACCTTCTATCAGTAAAATCATATGTCTTGTCTGCACCCTCCATCCCCAAAAAAGGCCTCTTCTAGCTCCAAGACTTATTTTGTCTGTCTCATTTTGCAAATGATGAATTAATGGAAATGGGATGTGATTTGTCTGAGGTAAACAATGCCAAATTCACTACCTCTGACTCAAATGCTATCTAGTGTCCTTAGAAAAGTCACTTGAACTCTGGTTCTTGACTTCCTCCTCTGAAAAATACACAAGTTGTACTAGATCTCCAATGTCTCTTCCAACTAAAAAATCTACAAGCTCTTTAATTAGCAAATATCTTCAAGTATAATTAAAATTCAATATAGTAAGTTACTTCATTTAAAGAAGGCTCTATGGAGAACCTCCTAAATTAAATAAGGCCTGACTGAAGAATAAATTGAAGCATCACTATGCCCCCCCCAAAAAAGAAAAAACACAGGCAAGAATGATTCTCTAAGTAAGATACCACTCAGCTGAATGTAGTCCTTGGCACAGAGCCCTCAAAAGAGGTGTGGTCAGAGAAGGAAAAATGGAACCCTACAACTAGCTCTAAATCATGGAATTTTAATCTGAGGACCCCTCAGGCTGGGAGAGTTTGTGCTTTCTGCCTAAATGGAATCAGAGAGATTTCTGGAGAGATTTCGGGTTGTGAATGAACTTGCATGGGGAAAAAAATCACATCTTATTTTCACTAACCACTAATGGAGCATTTTCTCCAGTTATTTAAAAACATTATTCTGAGGTGTGAATCAGCTTCCCCAGACTTCCAGAGGGGTCCGTGGCACAAAAACGTTAAGGACCCCTGCTTTAGATGACTATATATGCTATACTGAACTGTTCTGTCCTCAAGAATATAGCAAAGCAGGCAATAGCTGATCCCAGTGTAAGGTGGGAAGAGTACTGCAGGTTCTGGGCTTTGACAGACATATCTTAGTTGTCCTCAAGAATATGGAGAAAGAACAAAAAGAGAAGTTCCCTTGTCTTTTATGCCCAGGGGACACATGGTAAGATGAGGATCTCCTCACTAGTACTGTCCTCAAAAGAGGAGAATAGAACCCACTCTGTAATAGAGCTTGATCAAGTCTGCAGATCAAGGGCATGAGAAAACAGTCTATCTCTACTCCACTGTGAAAGTAGAATCAAGGGTGGGGCCGGGCATTTGTCCATTGTTTGGTGTTCTCTGACTTAATGAAGGAACAGGGAGAGCCCTTATGTCCCCATCTTCTATTAAAAGAAAATAGAAGGCTCGTTTTTTTTCTATACATCACCTCTACCCACTCATCCAGAAGCTTGGGGTTCAAAATGTCTCTGATATCACTTAGAGGTTCTTCATCTAGGTCTTGATTCAGGGATGAGAGAGAGAGACATAGAGAGTCAGAGACAGGAAGAGAGAGACCCTAATGACTGTCCCCAATAGTTAGCAGAGTACAAAGGTTGGAGACAAAAGCCCAACTTCTTGCCTTTTGCTTTATACAAGAGCATCACTGCTCTTGTTGGGGGTCTTGTGTTTATCGCAAAGCAGTTCTGCATTATTTCATGCCTACTAACCATTTACAGCATCCCCAAAACAAAGTGAGAATTCGGGCTAGAAAGGACTTTAAGAAGTTATCCGAGATCTCCCTCCTGCCCCGCCCCTTCCTGCAGGACCACACCTAATCCATCTCAGATAGACGAGATGCTTCTGGTTTAAAGGTCTCAGACTGGTTTATTTTTCTAATAGCATCCCTTTTCAGAGGGGAGGAAAGAGTTCTTGTTGCCAGCGAACAACCCCAGGGGTTAAAACTGAAGAGTCTTTGCAGCTTTTTATTCAAATAGTGTTCACAGCAGGAAATCCAATCCATTAAATTGCTGGGAAAGGAGGGGAACTCCATCATTCTTCTATTTGGAGCACCTGCTCTGACAGCTGATCCTGCCTAATTTGAATCTCCCTTTTAAAAAAAATACTATTTTCTAGCCATTATCCATCCAGTGTCCCAGCTACTGGTTCACCCTCCTCTCTCCCTCACCATCTCCTTGCTCAAAGCAGGCTAAGGGTGGCACCCAGGAAATAGGCTCACAGATCCATCAATACCCTAACACAAGTGGTGAGCGGGATAAGAAAGCAAGTCTTGCCCCTCCCTTAATTTAGCAACAACACACACACACACACACACACACACACACACACACACGTGTGTGTGTGTTCAGGAACCTGAAATCGGTTCATTTTACCCTCTCTGAGATAGCAAGTCCTCGCCTATGTTGAGAAACCCGAAAATCGTTTTGTTTTAACCCAATCTAAAAACCTGGTCCGCCCGTCATAAAAATAGATCGGAAAAACACATCACGGGGGGAACTGAAGCAAGGAGGAGAGAGCTGGTGGGGACAGGTCTGCAAACGCGCCGAGCCGCGTTTCTAGTCCTGGACCAAACGGGTAGCAGCAACCCCTGCGCTGGCTCCAGAGGCTTGAGAGGGAAATATTGACAAAGAGCCGCAGCCTCCCCAGCCCGGGCTCCCCCTTACCCCGATCCATACACACACACACACACACACACACGCCCCGCTCCCCGAGCCTCCGAATCCCCGTGAACCCCGTCTCCTGGAAGCACTCACTGCGAACAGCTGCCCTGCTCTCCGCAATGAGCCAGGGAGTAACCAGCGATGTGGGAGGAGGCTGCGAGCCCGGCAAACCCGAGCGCAGAGGGGCCCCGCGCCCGCCGCCACAGCCTCCCCGCTGGCTGAGTGAGGTCTCCGAGACAGCAGCCCCAGGAGCAGACTTTCCGATTACAGCTCGCGTACTGTAATCCATGTGTTTGGGGCTGGCCAGTCCCAGCTGCCCGCCCCGCACCACATGATCAGCTCTGACATCAGATCAGCCCCAACGTGACAGCCCATCACCCAGCCTCGTCCACACTCCTCCCTTGCATCCTTGGGGTGGCTTTGGATGGCGCTTGGCAGGTGGCTCCATTCCCCCGCCCTTCTCCCAGTTCCTTCCGATTTTTTTTTTTTTTCAGAAAGTAAGACAAGCCCTCGGATTTGTTTGCAGCCAGAATTTACCAGACATATGGGGAGCAACTGGAGCCTCGTGCTTGGTTCATGGAAACAGAGGGATGAACCACTGTCTAGATGCCAAAGCCATGGAAGTGATTTCATGTGCAAATGACTACCAAGCTCCCACCTTCCAAGAGATCATCTTTCATAACAAGTTTTATTTTTTTTTTCCTTTCTCCCTAAGCAACCAGGCTGCCTCTGGTCCATGAAGATGGGGGAATGGGGGTGGGGAGGAATAGTTCCACCCACCCCATTTAGCATCCAGAAAAGGGAATAAAGCTTAATTAAAACCATTTACAACCACCCCACCCTACCATTCACTGCTGGGGAACCCAAAAACCAAAAAAACTCCTTGGAAGGTCAGGATCTTTCTATGTTTCCTCTCTCCATCTGGCTTGCCCTTGTGGTATGGCCTCAACTACCATGAAGAACAGAGGCTATACTGTTTCCTCGTTTTTCCAAATAGGATTTAAGGGAAGGGAAAGATCAATTCCTTTTTTCATGTGGCTATTGGCTCTCAGCCCTGTCTCAATTTCAATTTCCACTAGCATTTATTAAGTGCCTGGCACACCCCAGGAGATAAAAAGACAAAAAATAAAACAATTCCTGCCCTCAAGGACCTTACATTCTTTTTTTTTAAGGAGCTTACATCCTACTTTGGGGTCGATATGCAAAGATAAATGCAAAATATATAAAATTAATTTTAGGGAGAGGGGAGATAATTGGTAACAGGAGGATCAGGAAAGACCTCACACAGGAAGTGATCCTTAAGCTCTGTCTTCTAGGGAAGAAGGAATTTTAAGAGACAAGTGGAGATAATTTGCAGGCTTGAGAGATAACAGGAGGTGGGTTATCTAACATCATGGGAAAGGGAGGGCAGGAGAACAGCAAATAGATCACTTTGGCATGACTTTAAAGTGTATGAAGAGGAACACAGAAGACAGAGAGCCAGGTTTGAAGTTTGAAGGGCCTGGGTTCAGATCAGACTAGATATTTTTTAGTTGTGTGATTTTGGGCAAGTCACTTAACCCCAATTGCCTAACTTTTACCATTCTTCTGTCTTAGAATTGACATTAAAAATGTAAGCATTTAAAATAAATAAAGTATATGAAAGTAGGTAATGTAAAACCTGTCTGGAATGATGGTTTGAAACCCAATTGCGAAGGGCTTGAAAGGACAACTAGAGAGTATTTATTTCATCTTGGAAGCAGTAATAGAACAACAGAACAAAAGCCAAGTCCTATAGAAACAACTGGAAATGAGGAGCTGGCCTCTTTTTTTTTTAACTCTTACCTTCTGTCTTAGTAACAGTTTTAAGACAGAAAGACCAAGGGCTAGGCAAATGGGGTTAAGTGACTTGCCTAGTATAACACAGCTAAGAAGTATCTGAGTCCAGATGTGAATCTAGGTTAGAAGGGCCTGGACTACTGTGGTCCATGGGGTCACAAAGAGTTGGACCTGACTGAATGACTGAACCACAACGATAATATCATATTGCATGATGCTTTACATAGCCAAAGAAGGAACTGGTGGAGTCTGATTGCAGATAAAAACATATTCCATCTTCCACTTTATTTCCTTCGTGAGTTTTATGTATAATTTGTGTATTTTGTCATAGCATGAACAATATGGAAATATGTATTGCCTGAAAGCACTAGTATAACCTATATCACACTATTTACCACGGGGGGGGGGGGGGGGAGAAGGAGGGAGGAAGAAAATCTTCATCCTAAAATGTCAGAAAACAGTTGTCAAAAATCATTTAATTTTTTAAAAATTAATTAAATGACCTCTTCCCTCACAATAGTTCTTTGAGGTTAGGAACAGTAATATTTTCTATACCATTTTACAGTTAAGGATACTGAAACTCAGAAGAAATTAAGGGACTTACCCACCATTAAATAGGGAGTAAGTAGAGAAGGAAGGAATTGAACTCAGGTCTTCTAATAACAATGCCCTTCCCACTAGACCACATAGTCTCTTATAATGATAGTAAACCTAATCAATTGCAGTGTGCGGGATTCAAGAAAGTTAATATTTAAGTTAACAATGACCAAAGCCAGCCAAAGGTTTATAGATCAAAGTTAGCAAAGTGAACTAATAAAACCTAAAGCCAGACAGCAATACTAGCAGAAAGCACATTCTCCAAATACAAATGGAAGTCTGGTCTTTAGCCCCGGCCATCCATATGGATGGTCAGTTGGTCAGTCCCTGGTCCAAACCACTATTTTATTGTGTGAGGTGCCTAGTTCTTCTTCAGACTCTTCTGTCTCCTCCCCCAGAACTCCAAACTCTTAAACCCTACCTTTTTCCAGTTCCCCTTTATGTGTTGTCATTCCCCATTAGACCCTTGAGAGTTACGAATTTTTTTCCTAGCATTTAGCACAGTACCTGGCATATACTAAATGCTTAGTGGTTTATCTGTCTATTCATCCATCTACAGACATACTGACTATCCATAGATCTTATCCTGTATTCATATCTTACCTTCCCATCTAGAATTTAATAAGTTCCTCAAGAGCAAACACTGTTTTCTACAACTTCCTGTGTTACGCTATACCTTGTGTGTAGTAAGTTATGAAAAAATATTTGTTGAAAGGATGGATGGGTGGATAGATAGATAGATGAATTTTAGTGAATTGTCTAGGCTTATCCTCTGGTGAAAATAAAGAGAAATTAATCTTCTCTTCTGTTCTTATCAGCACAATGAAAAGAAACACACTTGTCATTATAAAGAACAATCATCTCCTACCTATTACCAGGAAAAGGAGATCATTTCAGCTTTACATCTAACTCACAAATGGATTTCTGATATTCCTGACAATTGGGACTACCTACAACACTTACACTGTAATTATTTATCTCATCCCTAAATTGATACAAAACCGGCTACTCCAGCTCACTTTAAGGTTATAGCACAGAAAAATGACCCTATAGAGGGATGAAAACCAGTAGTTTTGAGATTATCCTGGAAAAGAGGCAATGAATTGAAATTGATATTTTCTCTCTCAAAGTGCTCTTTGCTTATACTTCCTTGGGAATGTCTGAGTTACTGACCTTTTACTTTAAGAAGCTAATTAACTTTGAAAAGGAGACAAATCATACCTTTCAACTATTCCTCTGTACAAAGCATGCCAACAGAGATGACCTTTGTTGCCTTTATCTCTTATTGCCTGTTCTAAGTTTTTGCTTTTTTATTGTTATTTTGCAACATGTTCCTTTTCTTGAAACAGGAGTAGCATGTATTTTAGCTACATGATGAAGTCTGATGGCACAATTAAGGTTTGAATCTTTTTGGTCGACACAGGAGTTCAAACATGGGCACTTCCAGTGTGGAAAGTCCTTCCTCTAATCTATATTGCTGACAAATTTACAATCATAATCTTGTGATTTGCCATGGTGACATAGCTAGGAGGAAAGACTTGAACTCAGGGCTTTCTCATTCCAAGCCCATTATCTAACATACAGTAGTATGAGGTAATTTATGGTTCACAAAAATGGAATGTGGAAATAGTTAACAAAATATTCAAAGTGAACCAGATGATGTTAAAAAGGTCATATTATTCTGCCAATAAAGCATACGAGGGTAACCAGGTAGCACTGGACCAAGGGTAAAATCTGGTATCAAACATTTACTAGTCATGTGACCTTAGTCAAGTCACTTAATCTCCATTTCCTCAACTATAAAATGGGGATAATAATAGTACCTACTTCACAGGGTTGTTGTGAAGATAAAATGGAATAATGCTTTTAAACCCTTGGCACAAAGCCTGTCACATAGTAGGTGCTATATAAATTACAGTTGTTATTATTATGAAGATTTTTTTCTTCTCCCCAGTATGTCCTGCTGTGTCTACACAGAACATTTAATGAGGAGTACTTGGTTGTCACTATTGGGCAGTTGAACTTTGTTCACCCTCCTTCCCAGAAGGTCCAGATGTCTGAACACTTTTCTCTAAAGGAAGTTTAAAAAAGCAACCTCATTGGACAAAAGTTAGCCATGCATTTGGAAAGCTTTCAACATCTAATCCATAGGGACAGCAGTTTTGTTCAAGAAGACTAGGCTCCAGAGTTCTTTGTGAAGGAGATCCTTTGTGGGAAATAGGTACAAAAAGATTCCTCTCTCCTCTCCTCCTCCCAGGAGTCAAGGCACCTAGAAACAGAGTATGAGTCATGTAATACAGCAATTTGAAAGTTCATTAGTTTCAAAGAATTAAAGACATAATGAAGAAGCAGATATACACAGACATGGATTCTCAAAGGAGAACACATTTATTTCCAAGAAAGTGAACCCCTTGAAGCAGAGAAGAGAGTCCACCAAGGAGAAGAGTCAACCCTAGCTGAGCAACTTTCCCAGCAGAGATGTGGCATTCACATGAAGCTATGTGGGAACATAACCAAGAAAGAAAGGACTCGCAGGCCATGCGTGTATTTTCAGGGAACTGTGAGATATCTTTGCTATATGTATATATACATGTCACTACCCTCATATTCTAAGTTTAAGCCAACCCTTCTCATGGACATTATATGTATTTCTGGCAACGTAAGCCTTCGGCATATTGGAGGGAGGAATGATTATATCTATTGTTTTTACTATGCTATCTTAATAAATGTCTTTTCCAAGAAGTAAATGTGCCTGCTGATTGATTTCTAATGTGAAGCACACTGGTGGGGGCTCGTGATTAGTTTTAGGATTGCAGATCTTTATAGTCACCCCTAGAACTCAATAGAACTAGAAGCCATGTTAGGTAAAAATCGTAGAGGAGTACACCACAAAGGATAAAAGAGTTTGTTGGTATGTTTCCTATTTTCCCTCATACGGAGTCATACAGCTATCAATTGGTCAGCAGCACTTCTTAGCTCCTGTGTGTTAGGCACTGGGAATACAAAGCCAAAAAATGAAATAATCTCTCATCTCACGGAGTCTATATTCTATTGTACATATGTATATATACACAATGTACATATAAAATAAACATGTACAAATAAATATATGTAGAATAAATACTAAATAAAGCTAGTTACAAAAGGTGAGCACTAGTAGTTGGAGATGGGGCAGTTAGGGATGCTTCATGTAATAGATAGGTTTTGAAACTGTACCTTGAAGAAAGTGGGAAGAGTATTTTTTTTAACCCCTTACCTTCCGCCTTGGAATCAATACTGTGTATTGGTTCCAAGACAGAAGAGTGGTAAGGGCTAGGCAATGGGGGTTAAGTGATTTGCCCAGGGTCACACAGCTGGGAAGTGTCTGAAGTCAGATTTGAACCCAGAACCTCCCTCTCTAGGCCTGGCTCTCAATCCACTGAGCTACCCAGCTGCCCCCAGGGAGAGTCTTTAAGTCAAAGATAAGAAGAGAGTTTACTCCAGGCATGGGGAACGACTAGTACAAAGGCACAAAAATGGAAGATAAATATGTAAGAAATAGAGAGGCCAATTTAGCAAGATCATAAATTTCAGGAAGTCATAATATATAATAAGTTTGGAAAAAAATTTAAAAAAAGTTTGGAAAAATAAAGGCAGCATTATGTGGTGAGTATCATGCTTGACATGAAGTCAGAAAGATTCAGGATCAAAACCAGCTTCTGGCACTTACTAGAGATATAATTATTGGAAAATCACTGTAACTCACAGAGCCCTAAGCCGTTTTAGAGACTAAACTATCTATAACTTATAAACGAGTTTAATTTAAAGAGACATTTTGATTTGATTTGTATCATGGCAGGACTTCCACATTAAAGAAGTCACAGATTCAAAAAAGATAGAAAAGATACCCCCAAAACCCAAGACACAAAAAGAAAACTGACAGTGAGGATTTATAGCTGGAGCTCAAATGTCTTTATGGGGGATAATTAGGTGACGAAGTAGAGTTTTGGGTCTGGAATCAGGAAGACTCATCTTCTAGCCTCAGACATTTACTAGCTATGGGACCCTCACTTAACTCGGCTTGCCTCAATATATATATATATATATTTAAGGAAATTATATATAATATATAAGGAAATTTTTATATAAAAATTATATTATATATAATATATATAAATATATATAATATATAAAAAATATAATTTTTATATAAAATTTTCCTTATATATTATATATAATTTCCTTAAATGTATATACAATTTCCTTATATATTTTTCTATATATATAATTTCCTTATATAGAGTTTTCTATACATAATTTCCTTATATATTTATATACAAAATTTCCTTACATATAATTTCCTTATATGTATTTACATATACAATTTCCTTATATATATTTATACATATATAGTTTCCTTATATATTTATATATAAAAAGGAAATGGCAAACCACTCCAGTATATTTGCCAAGAAAACCCCAAATGGGTCACAAAGCGTTGAACACAACTCAGACACAGCTGAGCATTGCCACCCAAATAGCTCGTAGTGTGAACAGACTCCCTTTTATCCTGACTCTGAATCTTTCTAGATACACCTCTCTGCCAAGTGGAGGCCACTTTATCCTCCAAATTCAGCTTAGTCCAGCCCCACCTCTGAAATCAATGCATCCTTCAAAACAGGAATAAAAGAAACACCCAAAGTTTTGCTGACAGCCATTCCTGCAACCCCACTGCCCAGCCTGCTCTGACCCTGTGCCCTGCTTCCAGTCACTGGGCACTTGCCTTGTTCTTTGTGACCAAACCCTTTCTTGGCTCCCCAGAAACTGGGTCCGTGACTTGGTCCCTTGCCTAGTGCCCTGGTTTTTTGTGATGCCAAGCCTCCCTGATGCTAATCACCTGCCTGCCTGCCCAGACCTACTGCCTGCTAAGGGTCCCCTGATACTAGGCTTCCTGTCCTTGCCAGGATTGGGGAGCGAGAGAAAGAAGGCGCCTCAGAGATCAGCTAGGCTAAGCCTCTCATTTTGCAGATAAAGAATCTAAGGTTTAAGGAAGTTAAGTGACCTACCAATGGTTAACACAAGTAATCAGTGTCAGAGATCGATTCTGAATCTAGGTCTTGACTACTAATCCAGGGTTCTTTCTTTTTTCTTTTCATTTTAATAAGTCTTTAAATAAAAGGATGAACACAATCAGCAACAAACATGGATATTTCAGTCTACAATGAAGAGGAGCACGTCTGGGTAAGAAGAGTCCAACTTTCCCTCGTTTGGCTCCAGCATTAATGTAATATGGTATAATTAATATAGAGAGCAGCAGATAAAGCAATGACCCCTTTAAAATATATATGATATAGAGATATAATGTATGTTATATACATATATATATATATGAATTCACTTCAGTACACTTGTTTTTCCAACCCGGGACTGAATAATAATAAAGTGAAGGCTTTAGACATTGGAAGAGGAGTCCTCCAAAAAAGGCATCACCAACAGCTGGCAAACATTTGGGAAGTTCCCAGGCTAAGAGCACTCAGTAAGTTGGGGAGGGAAGGGCAGTGTTGGAAACTGGAAAACCCCATGGACCTCACATTGCTTTGACAAGGGCAGGGGCCCCAAAGGGTACAGAAGACATGGTGACCTGATTAGAAAACCCCAAGGGAGTGTGGGAGAGCTTGGCAGCACCATGACCAGGAAAGTCTCAGGAGACACAGGTAAGACAGTGACCTAATCTAGAGAGTCTGGGGAAGGGATAGGCATGGGGAGAGCAGACCAGCCAATGCCCTGATAAAGGGCAGACTACTACCAGGATCTGATTAGGGCACACTGAAGCCTACCAGTACTCTGAACAGAGACAATCCCAGGGCAATAAAAAGCCAGCAATGGGAATCTAGTGTGATGTGAGTAAATCCCAACTCTTCATGAAACTCAGGCTAGTTTGTTGTTGTTGTTGTTTTCCCCTAAAGGATTCCAAAACCATGCTCAGACACTTGGTTATCTTGAGTGACTAGGGCAGATCTTGACATCATTTCCTAATTACCTAAGCACAAAGTACTCACTGATACTTAATTTTCTGACCAAAATAGGAAATATAAGCAAAGGAGATTCACTCAGCTGAATTCAAAATAAATATCTTTATTGATGTTCTTCTCTATTATAGCTAGGAACATTTGTTTTTTAATACTATTTAAATTTTAAATTAATACTTTTAAAATATAATCACTATGTATTGATTCCAAGGCAGAAGACTGGTAAGGCTTAAGTAATTGGCCCAGGTTCACACAACTAGGAAGTGTGTTAGTCCAAATTCGAACTCAGGACCTCTTCTCTTTAAGCCTGACTCTCAATCCACCAAGCTACCTAGATATTCCAGATGCATCTTTTTAGTAACTATTGCATGGCCGATGAGTGTCTCATTTTGTTTTAGTGTCAAACAAAAACAAGCAAAGGATGTGCCTTAATCAGGCCCAGCTCAGAACATCAGAAAACTGAGGTCAGAACCAAACAGGGTCTGACTGTCCCACCTAAGAAAATGAGAGAAGGTAAGACTGGACCCCATCAATTCCAATCTAAGAACTGAGGTTAGAAATATGAATCATTAAAAGAAAAAAAAAACAAATGCTATGAAATGTTATGATAAGGAATGACCCAAAAAGAAAAACCTAAAAGAAGAGACTAACGTCACAACAATTAAAAGCAGAACCTCAGAAAAGAAAAGGGGATTGACCACAAGAACTACAAATATGTTAGGAAGAAAAGAGGCAAAGGGGGTGTAAAGGAAACAGAAAGTAAGAAGGAAAAACATGAAAGGAAAATTAATAGCTTGGACTATTAGGTGCTGAACTTTTCCCAAAAATTATTAGAGAACAAACGGAAATCAATGAATTCTCAAGGCAACAAGAAATAGAGCAAAACCAAAAGATTGAATATATGTAATAAATTACATATATGTGTACATATACATAATATGTATAGTTATTGATATTCAGTCATGTTTCTATCATGTCTGACTCTTCTTGACCCTATCTGGGGTTTTCTTAGTGTGCCCCTTCTTTCTCCAACTCTTTTATAGATGAGGAAACTGAAACAAACAAGAGTTAAGTGGTTTACCCTGGATCACAGCTAATAAGTGTCTGTCTGAGGCCAGATTTGAATTCAAGAAGAATAGTCTCCCTGACTCCAGCTCTTGCTGCTCTTCTTTCTTAGAATTGATCCTAAAAAAGGTCAAGGTTAAAGAAAGAAAAAACCTCCCCCCCTCCCTCATCTTCTATCACTCTCCAGGGTACCATCACCAGTCACCCAAGCTTGCAATCTAGGTGTCATCCTCTAGCTCTTCTCTCTCATTGACCCTTCACATCCCAATCTGTTGTCAAGTCTTGTGAATTCTGTCTTTGCAACATCACTTGTATATGACCACTTCTCTCCTCTGTCCTTTATCCAAGACCCCATCTCCTAACTCCTAGATTATTGCAGTCACCTTCTGCTTAGGCTTCCTCCCTCAAGTCTCTCCCCACTCTAGTCCACCATTCCCTTAGCTGTCACTCTGATCTTCCTAGAGCATTGGTTACTCCCTATTCCATGAATTCTAGTAGTTCCTCATCACATCCAGGATCAATTTAAAATCCTTCATTTAACTTTTAATCCCTCTCCACCTGATCCCATCGAATAATGCCTGTATTCTTACTCTACTCCCCTGCATATACTCCATATACAATTCAGTGTTGGTTTTCTTTCAACTCCTTTCTCTAAATCCTCCAAGTCCAATTCTGTATTTTTTCAGCAGATACACCCCTCTGCCTGGAATTCTCTCCCTCCTCCCCCTCATCTTCTGATTTCCCTGGCTTCCTTCAACTGTCAGCTCAGTCACTTTTTTTTTCAAACCTTTACCTTTCATCTTGGAATCAACACTAAGTATTGGTTCCAAGGCAGAAGAGTGGTAAGGGATAGGCAATGGAGGTTAAGTGACTTACCCAGGGTCACCTAGATAGAATTGAACATAGGACCTCCCATATCCATATGTGGCTCTCTATCCACTGAGCCACATGGCCACCCCTAGATCAGTCACTTTCTACAAGAGTCCTTTCCCAGTCTACCTCAATACCAGAGACTTCCATCTGCAATTGCCTGCAATTTTCCCTGCATCCATCATGTAGTTTCTTGTATGTTGTCTCCTCATCATTAGAATATGAGCCCATTCCTTTGACCCAGCCATAGCACTGCTGGGTCTGTACCCCAAAGAGATAATGGACAAAAAGACTTGTACAAAAATATTCATAGCTGCGCTCTTTGTGGTGGCCAAAAACTGGAAAACGAGGGGATGCCCATCAATTGGGGAATGGCTGAGCAAACTGTGGTATATGTTGGTGATGGAATACTATTGTGCTCAAAGGAATAATAAAGTGGAGAAGTTCCATGGAGACTGGAACAACCTCCAGGAAGTGATGCAGAGCGAGAGGAGCAGAACCAGGAGAACATTGTACACAGAGACAAACACACTGTGGTATCATCGAACGTAATGGACTTCTCCATTAGTGGTGGTGTAATGTCCCTGAACAACTTGCAGGGATCCAGGAGAAAAAAACACCATTCATAAGCAAAGGATAAACTATGGGAGTGGAAACACCGAGGAAAAGCAACTGCCTAAATACAGAGGTTGAGGGGACATGACAGAGGATAGACTCTAAATGAACACTCTAATGCAAATACTATCAACAAAGCAATGGGTTCAAATCAAGAAAACATCTAATGCCCAGTGGATTTATGTGTCGGCTATGGGGGGTGGGGGGGAGGAAAAGAAAATGATCTATGTCTTTAACGAATAATGCTTGGAAATGATCAAATAAAATATATTTAAAAAAAAAAAAAGAATATGAGCCCATTGAAAGCAAGGACTGTTTTGGCCTTTCTTTGTATTCCAAGACCTTAGCATAGTGCTTACCACTTATTAAAGCTGCATTGACCACTACAAAAATATTCTTTACATAAAGACAGACCAGAATAATTGGTAAAACATTAATTGCTCATGGATGGTCCATCTTAACATAGTGAAAATGACAACATTACATAAGTTAATTTATGCAGTGCCATACTAAGCAAACTCCAAAAATAATAATAATTATCTAGGCCTGGAAATGGAAGGTTCTGGGTTTGAATCTGGCCTCAGATACTTCCCAGCTGTGTGTTGCTAGGCAAGCCACTTAACCCTCATTGCCTACCCCTTACTGCTCTTCTGCCTTAAAACTGATACCTCATATTGACTCTAAGGGGTTTTATTTTGTTGTGCTTTTTTAATATGATTTGGTACTCATTAAGAAACAAAGAGGTAAATTAGAGGAACAGTTTATAAGCCTGCAGTCTGATAAACCCCCAAATCCCAATTTATGGAATAAGATCTCATTAAGTGTAAACTAGCTTGACAGCAACAAATTATGAGCAATATCTCATAGTATATGCCAAGGAAAAACTTCAAATGGATACATAAGTGTGTCATGAAACACAACATTATAAATAAGTCAGCTAAGTGGCTCAGTGGATAAAGTGCTGGGCCCAGAGTCAGGAAAACCCGAGTTCAAATCCAACCTCAGTCACTTCCTAGCTGTGAATCTGAGCAAGTCATTTAAACTCTGATTGCTCAACAAAAGGATCAATTGGGCAAGGAAATGACTAGCCACTCCAACGTCCTTGCCAAGAAAACTCCATGAATACATATGGCCAATGAGGTCACAAAGATTAAAACACAATTAAACAAAGAAATTACCTTTTAGATATATGGATAGGGAAAGAGTTTGTGGCCAAACTAAGGACAAAGAGGTCAACAGACAATAAAACAGATAGGACAAAGAGGTCAACAGACAATAAAACAGATAGTTTTGATTACTTAAGTATTTAAAATTAGAAGAGAAAAAGTCAACCCTTCAGTTACTAAGCGTTTATTTTGCTTACTAGCTGAGAAAATAGTCTCTGCGACAAATTCCTTTAATACCCAAGATGTATAATAAGGATCTGACTCAAAGAGAACAAAAGCTATTTACCAATAGGAAAAAAATCATCCAAGTCACTAAGCTACATATACTTTTGACCCTTCAAAACTCTAATTAGAATTGTATTCCCAAAGAGATAAAAGAAAGGACTTCTATATCCAAAAGTATTTAAAACAACTTTTTTTTACTGGTTAACTAAAAACTAAGGAGAGAGGTATTGTTTGGGAAATGGCTAACTAAATTGTGGTACATGAACATAATAGGATACTGTTGTGCTATAAGAAATTTAAAAGGGACCGTTTCAGAGAAGACTGGAAAGGTGGATATGAATTGATATAGAGTAAAATGAACAAAACCCATAGAATGATATATACACTAATAAAAAAACACCATTGAAAGACTTAAGAAATGTGTTCAATGCAATGACCAAGAAAAACCCCCAAAGGACTAGTAATGACACATATTTATAATTGCTGACCAAGACAAGTGAACTTCTACAGCTAACTCCCTCGCAAAACCCCCCTTCAGTTTGCAAGTCGATGAACAGTTCATTTGAGAATCTTTTTGCACCAGATCCTTTCTGTTTTCCATCTCAAGCATCCAGTTTGGGCTCATTCCCTATCAAGATAAACAAAAAGGTTGTATTTGCCAAGGACAAAGCTACTAGTGGGATAATTTCTTGTTTTGCTCCACCTTCAGCATATATCACCTTTTGTCATATTCCTTAATAACTTTTTCACTTATGAGGATAACTCTTCTCTTTAGAGGCAACTGGAAGCAAAGAAGAGAAAGTATTGAGTCTGGAGTCAGGGAGACTCGATTTCAAATTTGACTTCTGTCACTGGTTATATGAACCTAGGCAAGTTACTTATCTCTTTTTGCCTCAGTTTCCATAACTGTAAAATGGGAATAATAATAATACCTACCTCCTGGGGTTGTTGTAACAATCAAATGAGATGATATTTGTTAAAAAAATGTTTAATATAACATTGAGCTTAACGCAGAGTAAGGATACATAAATGCTTATTCCCTTCTCTACCCACCTCCTGATTGAGATGACAGAGTTTAAAGTCCAGAGTGAGCCATGCATTTTCAGGTATGGCCAAAATGGGAATTCTTTTGCTTAATCATGCATGTTAGTTATAAGAGTTTGGGGCAGGAACAGGGAGGCAAGTTGTTACAGGTTAAAAGAAGCTAGGAATACAGTTGTCAAAAGAAAGAAGAAGAAGAAGAAGAAGAAGAAGAAGAAGAAGAAGAAGAAGAAGAAGAAGAAGAAGAAGAAGAAGAAGAAGAAGAAGAAGAAGAAGAAGAAGAAGAAGAAGAAGAAGAAGAAGAAGAAGAAGAAGAAGAAGAAGAAGAAGAAGAAGAAGAAGAAGAAGAAGAAGAAGAAGAAGAAGAAGAAGAAGAAGAAGAAGAAGAAGAAGAAGAAGAAGAAGAAGAAGAAGAAGAAGAAGAAGAAGAAGAAGAAGAAGAAGAAGAAGAAGAAGAAGAAGAAGAAGAAGAAGAAGAAGAAGAAGAAGAAGAAGAAGAAGAAGAAGAAGAAGAAGAAGAAGATGATGATGATTTAAAGAAAGTCAGGCCTGCAGACAGGATGTTCCAGTTTCAAGTGACCTCAGATACTTGCTAGCTGTGTGACCCAGACAAGTTACTTAACCCTAATTGCTTAGCCCTTACCATTCTTCTGCCTTAGAACCAATATTTAGTACTGTTAAAAGTTTCTGAGGAAACTGGAAACTAGTCTGGCAAAAAATAAATGTAGCATTGATTAAATATATATTAACACCAGTTTTGGTATGGAGGAGAGGGGTGTCTGCTGCATTTTGCACTTCCTGAAAATGTATGGTCTTTATCTGTCAACAAATAAAAGGCCTTTTGCTTCAAAAAATGGTATTTAGTATTAATTTTAAGAGAGGAGGTTAAAGGGGGGTTTTATTTTTTAGAACATTATTTTATTTGGTTATTTTCAAACATTATTCATTAGAAACAAAGATCATTTTCTTTTTCTCCTCCCCACCACCAACCCTCCCAATGGCAATGTGTGATTTCTGTGGGTATCACATGTGTCCTCAGTCCGAACACTTTTCCATGTTGTTGGTATTTTCAATAAGGTGTTCATTTAGAGTCTCTCCTCAATCATATCCCCTCCACCCCTGTAGTCAAGCTGTTGCCTTTCCTCAGTGTTTTTACTCCCCCTGTTTGTCCTCTGCTTGAGGGTAGTGTTTTAATTTTCTACTTGATCCCAGCGGATTTTGCCACTAATGCAGAAATCCATTACGTTCAATTGTACCACAGTGTATCAGTCTCTGTGTACAATGTTCTCCTGGCTTTGCTCCTTTCACTTTGCGTCACTTCCTGGAGATTGTTCCAGTCTCCATGGATTCCCTCCACTTTATTGTTCCTTTGAGTACAATAGTATTCCATCACCAACATATACCACAATGTGTTCAGCCATTCCCCAATTGATGGGCATCCCCTCGTTTTCCAATTTTTGGCGACCACAAAGAGCACAGCTATGAATATTTTTGTACAAGTCTTTTTGTCCCTTATCTCTTTGGGGTACAGACCCAGCAGTGCTATGGCTGGATCAAAGGGTAGACATTCTTTTATCGCCCTTTGGGCATAGTTCCAAATTGCCCTCCAGAATGGCTGGATCAGTTCACAACTCCACCAGCAATGAATTAATGTCCCTACTTTGCCACATCCCCTCCAGCATTCATTACTTTCCATAACTGTCATGTTAGCCAATCTGCTAGGTGTGAGGTGATACCTCAGAGTTGTTTTGATTTGCATCTCTCTGATTATAAGAGATGGAGAACACTTCTTCATGTGCTTATTAATAGTTTTGATTTCTTTATCTGAAAACTGCCTATCCATGTCCCTTGCCCATTTATCAATTGGGGAATGGCTTGATTTTTTGTACAATTGATTTAGTTCTTTATAAATTTGAGTAATTAAACCTTTGTCAGAGGTTTTTATGAAGATTTTTTCCCAATTTGTTGTTTTCCTTCTGATTTTAGTTACATTGGTTTTGTTTGTACAAAAGCCTTTTAATTTGATGTAGTCAAAACTATTTATTTTACATTTTGTGATTCTTTCTATGTCTTGCTTGGTTTTAAAGTCTTTCCCCTCCCAAAGGTCTGACATGTATACTATTCTGTGTTTACCCAATTTACTTATGGTTTCCTTCTTTATGTTTAAGTCTTTCACCCATTTTGAATTTATCTTGGTGTAGGGTGTCAGGTGTTGATCAATTCCTAATCTCTCCCACACTGTCTTCCAATTTTCCCAGCAGTTCTTATCAAATAGTGGATTTTTGTCCCAAGACCTGGGATCTTTGGGTTTATCATATACTGTCTGGCTGAGGTCACTTGCCCCCAGTCTATTCCACTGATCCTCCTTTCTGTCTCTTAGCCCGTAGCAAATTGTTTTGATGACTGCTGCTTTGTAATATAGTTTGAGGTCTGGGACTGCTAGGCCCCCCTCATTTGTGTTTTTTTTTTCATTATTTCCCTGGATATCCTTGATCTTTTGTTATTCCAAATGAACTTTGTTATGGTTTTTTTCCAAATCAGTAAAGAAATTTTTTGGGAGTTCCATGGGTATGGCACTAAATAGATAAATAAGTTTGGGTAGGATGGTCATTTTTATTATATTGGCTCGTCCTACCCATGAGCAGTTAATATTTTTCCAATTGCTCAAGTCTAGTTTTAGTTGTGTGGAGAGTGTTTTGTAGTTATGTTCATATAGTTCCTGTGTTTGTCTCGGGAGGTAGATTCCAGGTATTTTATTTTGTCTAAGGTGATTTTGAATGGGATTTCTATTTCTAGTTTTTGCTGCTGAGCTGTGTTGGAGATATATAGAAAAGCTGATGATTTTTGTGGGTTTATTTTGTATCCTGCAACTTTGCTAAAGTTGTTGATTATTTCAATTAGCTTTTTGGTTGAATCTCTAGGATTCTTTAAGTAGGCCATCATGTCATCTGCAAAGAGTGATAACTTGGTCTCCTCCTTGCCTATTTTGATGCCTTCAATTTCTTTTTCTTCTCTAATTGCTACTGCTAGTGTTTCTAGTACAATGTCAAATAATAGCGGTGATAATGATAATGGGCATCCTTGTTTCACTCCTGATCTTATTGGGAATGCATCTAGTTTATCCCTATTGCAAATGATATTAGCTGATGGTTTTAGATATATACTGTTTATTATTTTTAGGAATGACCCTTCTATTCCTATGCTTTCTAGTGTTTTTAATAGGAATGGGTGTTGTATTTTATCAAAGGCTTTTTCTGCATCTATTGAGATAATCATGTGGTTCTTGTTGGTTTGCTTGTTGATGTGGTCAATTATGTGAATGGTTTTCCTAATATAGAACCAGCCCTGCATCCCTGGTATAAATTCTACTTGATCATAGTGAATGACCCTTCTGATCACTTGCTAGAGTCTTTTTGCTAGTATCCTATTTAAGATTTTTGCATCTATATTCATTAGGGAGATTGGTCTATAATTTTCTTTCTCTGTTTTTGACCTGCCTGGTTTTGGAATCAGTACCATGTTTGTGTCATAAAAGGAATTTGGTAGAACTCCCTCTTTGCTTTATTATGTCAAATAATTTATATAGTATTGGGATTAGCTGTTCTTTGAATGTTTGATAGAATTCACTTGTGAATCCATCAGGCCCTGGGGATTTTTTCTTAGGGAGTTCTTTGATGGCCTCTTGGATTTCTTTTTCTGATATGGAATTCTTTAAGAATTCTATTTCTTCTTCTGTTAGTCTAGGCAATTTGTATTTTCGTAAGTATTCGTCCATATCACCTAGATTGTGATATTTATTGCCATATAATTGGGCAAAGAAGTTTTTAATGATTGCCTTAATTTCTTCTTCTTTGGAGCTAAGATCCCCCTTTTCATCTTTGATGCTGTTAATTTGCTTTTCTTTTCTCCTTTTTTAAATTAGATTGACCAGTGCTTTGTCTATTTTGTTTGTTTTTTCAAAGTACCAGCTTCTTGTCTTAAAGGGGTTTAAAAAAAAAAAAAGATGATCATAGGGGCATTTTTAAATATACATGAGAGAACAAAAAATCCAAAGGAAATAAGGAAAAATAGGATTGCTTAAAACTTCACATTCATTTTGTCATCTGCCTTAAAGGGAAAGTAAGTAAAATGCATAAACTAGAGATTCACAGTTCTACATAAAATCCTCATTTAATGTGCTGCTTTGTTTATGGAAATGTTAGTTTTATTTGGGGTTTATGTTCAGAATTTTGTTTTTAAGTACAATGAACCAAACAGAGGACTGTATATGAAAGAATAACTGATAATATAATATGCATTTGAAGTATATTATTATATTTAACACAGCAGGAACAGAATTGCCCTGTTTGCCCATGCCTCCCTGCCAATATTCTTTCAGCTATGTCACACTGCTTCTTTGACACTAACTGATGATTTGTCTTTTAACTACTACCAGACTGATACCATCTTGGTTCAACTGTTTGAACTCTTAATGGCTGGCCTATAGGTCCTTTCCCAGTTTCCCTTCTTCAATAGGTTTAGCCTCTATATTATAGCTGTCCTTGGACTAATCCAGCTGAATTAAGCCCTGATTCTAATAAAGACAAAATTATGATGTCCATGGGGTTTGTATTAGGCACTGCCATCTTTCCCTTTGATTTTTCTCATCTATTTCCCTGACTTTTCAGCTTCTTGACCCTCATCCCCAAGATGCCAGGGTCTTTCTATATTCAATGTGTCTCCAGAGTCTACCTTCAACAACCCACTCATATCTGCCATCTTCTCTCATACTCTAATCCTTTTATAATCTCACCCTCCCCTCAAAACGTACCTATCCTATATCCCATTCCCATAGGATCACTTTCTATGATAGCTAACACAATCAACTAGTCTCAGTTATGGATACTAATTAGACCTTCTAAAAACAATGTAAGAATCCTGATTATGAGTCTAGGTCCTACCTATGACTCTGATATGCTAGTCATTAACATAGTGACCTCAGTAGAGTCATTGTCCCTCCCTAGGTCTCATGTGAAAAACAAGAGATGAATTTTGTTTCCTTCTAATTCTAAATCTTTGATACCATGATCTAATTCCTTGACCCAAAGAAGTGACTCATTGGTGGAAATTTAGGTGCCATGGATAAACAATGAAGGATATATTTCTGGGCAGACACATAAAACAATTTTACTCACACTGCAACTCTGTGCAGAACCAGCCCCATTCTCCTTCAGAGATTTCTCTGTTATATCGTCAGCTCTGTTCTTACTGCTCATTAAAAAATGAAAGAAACAGTAATAAAAAGACTTCTAATGACTTGAATAATACACTTTCAAAATACTGAAATAGTTTTCTTTTTTACCTTTGTAACAGATATTTATAGTCAAGCAAAACAAATTCCTACACTGGTCTTGTCTAAAAAGAACATGTGACTCAATCTGCACTGAATACTTTATGTCCATGTCAGTAGGTAAGTACACATGTCATCATGAGGCCACCAGAATCATGGCTGGTCATTGTATTGATGAGAATTCTTAATTTCAAAGCTTTATTTTTATGTTTATAATCTTGTTATATAAATTTTTCTCCTGGTTCTACTGAATTCCTTCATATCAGTTCATAAAAATCTTCTAGGATTTTCTAGAACAGTACCCTTAATCATTTCTTTTAGCACAATAGTATCCATCACATTCAGATATCATAACTTGTTCATTCATTCGCTATTGATAGGAACTCCCTCAGTTTCTAGTTCTTTGCCACCACAAAAAGAGCTACTATACATATTTTTGTACACAAGAGTTATTTTCTTCTTTCTTTGATCTCTTTTGAATACATATCCTAATACTAGTGTATATGGATCAAAGTGTATGCAGAGTTTAATAATTTCTTGGAGCATCATTCCATATTCCTGTCCAGAATGACTGGATTTAATTGGCAGTTCCACCAACAATAATGCCTCAGTGTACATAGTTTCCCACAGCCCTGTCACCTTTTGTCATTTTCTTTCTTTCCTTCTTTTGATTTTTTTTGGTGGTGGTGGTTTTTGTTTTGTTTTGTTTTTTTGGCCAACTTTGCCAATTTGGTGATGTGAGATTGTGCCTCATTGTTGTTTTAATTTTAATTTCCTGTAATGATTAGTGATCTAGAGCAATTTTTCACATAACTTTTAACACCTTGGATTTCTTCCTCTGAAAACTGTCAGCTCATATCCTTTGACCTTTTACTAATTGGGAAATGTCTTTTGTCCTTATAAATTTGAGTCAGCCCTTTATATAGCTTAAAAACAATTTTTCCCCATTCACTTGCTCCTCTTCTAATTTTAGCCACATTGGTTTTGTTTGTTCAAAAAACTTTTCATTTAATGTAATTAAAATTGTCCATTATACTTTCTATTTCTCTACTTGTATTATTTGATCAAGAAGACTGCAACCATAGATTTGACAGGTAATTTGCTTTCAATGCTAAAAATCATTGTGCCTTACCGGCAATAAGAAATTATTCACTAGCATAATATTTTCTTCAAAGATTGTCCAAATATAGGTCTTGGACAGTAAATAATAATGTGGTTTCTTATCTTTAATGCATTGTTTTGTTCTGGTTTTCCTTTTAAAAACACAGCACAACTACTTAAGGGGGAAAAAACTTTTACCTTCCATTTTAGAATCATTACTGTATATTGGTTTCAAGGCAAAAGAGCAGTAAGGGCTAGGGATTTGGGGGTCATGCTAGTAGGAAGTGTCTGAGGTCACATTTGAAGCTAGGATTTCCATCATCAAACCTGGCTCTCTATCCACTGAGCCAACTAGCTGTTCCAATCAATAAATATTAAGCACCTACTATGTTCCAAACACTGTGTTAAGTGCTAGGGATGCAAAAAGGGGCAAAAGATAGTCCTTGCCTTCAAAGAGTAAATATAAATGTGGTTCATTACAGATGATAAAGAAGTTTTCAAAGCCTATATGCTTTTAAACTGTTTAATATTGAAAATATTGTTATTTAGCAGAACTGAAAGACCATTGTACACAGTAACAGCATTATTTTACGATGATCAACTGTAAAAAATTTAGCTACTCTCAGCAATGCAATAATCCAGGACAAGTCTGGAATGCTATCCCCGCCAGAGAGAGGACTGTGGGAGTCAGATGCAGATCAATGCATTCTATCTTTCACATTAGCTTATTTACGCTTTTATTTTGGGATTTTGGTTTTAGATGAGTATTCTCTTACAACCAATATGGAAGTATATTTTGCATGATAATATATGAATAATCCAGATCAAATTGCTTAACATCTGGGGGAGGAGTGCGAAAGAGAGAGACAATTTGGATCTTTTAATTGTTATTACATATAATTGGGAAAATAAAATCTTTGACTAAAAAAAGAAGCAACAGTTAAAGAAAATCTTATTTGAAAGTGTTGGGTTTTTTGTTTTTTGTTTTTCATTTTAAACCATTACCTTCTGTCTTGGAACCAATACTTGTGTTGGTTCCAAGACAGAAGAGTGGTAAGGGCTAGGCAATGGGGGTTAAGTGACTTGCCCAGGGTCACACAGCTGGGAAGTGTCTGAGGCTAGATTTGAACCTAGGACCTCCCATCTCTAGGCCTGGCTTTCTCTGAGCCACCTCGCTGCCTCAGTTTCTCATATATAAAATGATCTGGAGAAAGAAATGGTAAACTGCTATATCTTTGCCAACAACATCCTAAATGGGGTCACAAAAAATAGGACACAACTGAAATGACTAAATAATAACAATATGGCAAATATTGTTTAAGGACTACGTGCAAGCATGTTAACTCTGGTTAAGGGTGCTGCAGAATGAGCAGCAGTTCAGCCTTAGATTGAAATTATCTTTCATTAAAGGACTTTGTGTCTGTCCATCTTGTGGCCCAGGATTACTAAGAATCATAGGAAAATGGTGAGAAGGTTATCTCCAGCTATACCATTCCTACATGGACACCCAGTTCTTTGGGACTCTAAGGGAACAATTGGACTTTGCTTTCTAAAAGAAGCTTCCAGTGTAGTAGGGAAGATGTATAAGAGAGACAAATTTGATATAAAAAGAAAATAGGATCTTGGAATAAATAATCTATTTTTGGAGTTTGTTTTCACACTTTCATGGGAAAGCGAGCAAGGAAAGATTAGTTAATATTGTGGGGGTTATTTTAAAGCTATGCTATTTTTCAGTACCATGGAAAGTATGTGGTGAACATTAATTGGGGTAAAATAATTTTTTTTAAATAAAAGGAATTGAACTCTCCAAGAAAAAAGAAGACTGATAACATTTTTGGCATTCTCAGAACCTGAACTTTGTGGTCTCAGTTAAAAAAAAAAACTCAGCAGCCATACTACACTGCTCTTAACAAGGTCCAGGTCATTGGTCTCCTATCTCATTGTCCTATTAACTAGTTATGTGATCTTGGGCAAGTCACTTCCTATCATTCATTTCATTTTCCACCTCTAACAAATCAAGACTAGACTAGATGATCCCTAAGGGCTCTTCTGGCCCCAACATTCTACCATTAATTTCCTGTCCTTTTCTGCTATCTAATCCCACCAACTCTCATTCCCATTCCTGGGTTAGGTCCTCTAAAGGACAACTACTACTCTAGCTCTAAAATGATTTGCAGGTCTATCCTTCCAAAACTATAGCTCATGAGCTCTTAGCACATACCTGCCTTTATTAATCCAGGCAGTAGAAACAATTCTCTCAAAGCAAATCATTTATTAATGTGTCATAATTAGAACAATAGCAAAAACCTTTTCTCATAGGTCTGGGGCATATTTTCCCAGAGTGGGCTCAGAAATAAAACATACTTGTAGTAAGACACACACATAGGAAAACACATGGCCAAGGCAACCCAGACATCCAGAACCACAGAGCCTCACTGTCCCTTCTCTCTGTATGGTGCCATCTTGCTCCTACTCTTCAATATAATCTGAAGATCCTTCATTTGACTGCCAAGCCTGCTCCTTATCCAAAGGCCAGCTCCCAAACAACAAGACTAATACTTGCTTGAATCCATAGTTGACTTTCCTCATTTGTACTGGGAGTTACTCTCCCCTGAGCTTCCTCATTGTTAAGTACATCTTAACTGAGTGGCCTCTTGGACAAGTAGTTCTAATGAAAGACACCATGGCAGATGAAAGGAGATAAGAAAGAAAGTCCATCTCATCAGGCTGCTCTCTGGTAGAGATATAACTGAGCTTCTTGATACCTCCTGCCTCAACTATATTCCAAAGCCAGTAAACTTGCTTTTGGTAAATCACTAGGAGTATGGCTGATCTTTGGCAAGCCAGTAGGAAAATGCTCTAATTCCATCAAAGAGAATGTATTAGACCTCTTAAACCTTCCTCCTTTTAATAACTTCCTTACTGCCAAGAATACCCCGCCATCTTCCTAGCCACTTAGGATCACCATCTACTCTGACTCTTCACTCTCTCTCTCCCCACATCCATATGTGCTCCTCTTTCCTTGGTTTTTTGGTCTTCCTTTTCCTTTTGGTCTGATTTTCTTTGGAGGTCATCTTTCATCCTCTTTAGCTCATCTTTCATCTCCTTTTTCTCATCTTTCATCTTCTTCACCTCATCTTTCATCTCCTTTGCCTCATTTTCCAGCTTGTTGATTTTGGCTTTCAAGACACCATTTTCTTGTTTTAGTTCAAGTGCCTCTGTTTCCAGATGACTTATCTTAGTTTTTAAGTTCTTTTCCCAATTGTCTTCAGCCTCTCTTAATTGTGTTTTGAATTGCATTTTGAGTTCTTCCAAAGCCTGTATCCAATTCGATGGGATTTCTGATTTTTCCTTTGCTGGTCCCTCCCCCTCTGTTTCATTCACTCTTTGCTCATTACCTGTGCAAAAGCTGTCTATTGTAATTTCTTTCTCCTTTTTCTGTTGTTTGCTTGGGTTTACCCCTTCTTTGCTCCCCGTATTTGTGCTCTTGCTCCTCTCATTTTTTTTGTTTTGGGGCTGTCAGTCTCCCCTCTTGGAGCTTTGTCAGATCTCTTGGTACAGTCTCTAGGGGAGGAATGTTAGCTTCCCTGTCCTCTGGAGGCTTTTGATCAGATTAAGTTCAACTGGGTTGGGCTGTATGTGCTCTGAGGCTGAAGACTCCTGAAAGGCTGGGCCGCCCAGGCTCTCTCCAGTTCTCTCCAGCTGCTTCTCTGTTGTCCGCAAGGTTCCACAGTGCCTTTGCCCACCTCCCTGAGCTCTGAGGAGTTCTGATGGTATTATGTTCAACTGGATTGGTCTGGATGTGCCCCGAGGCAATGGTGAGACTGGAGCCCGATGGAGGGACCCAGCCATGGCCCAGGTCTCTCCCTGGCTTCCTCCCCGCTGTCCACACTGGACACTCAGTGCCCAGCACCCCGCTGCTCACAAGGTAGACCCTCCAAACCAGCACCTTTGCCCGCTCAGAGGCTCCTGCTGTCGCTGGGGGCTCAGCCCTCTGGGTTGTGGGGGAGGGGTCCTGGGACCTTCCCTCTGCCTTCCCCTTAGACCTGAGTATTCTTGGATTCTGGCTTTTGGGGGGCATACCTTTTGATTTGAGTCCAGAAGGAGGGTTCCCCGCCTCTGTCCTGTTGCTCAGCTTGAATTTCAGTGCCCTAGGAGCATTCAGTCTGTAATCTGTAAGGAAGGGTCTTCCAAGGTCTGAACTTTTGCCTCTTGCTAAGCAGCCATCTTGACTCCGCCCCGCTCCTCTTTCCTCGGACACAGCCTCTACCCTGATCCAGGCTCTCATCACCTCACTCCTAAACTATTAGAATAACCTTCTGGTGCTAGTCTCCATGCCTCAAATCTCCCTACTCTTGTCCAACCTCCACTCAGATGTCAGTTTGATCTTCCTAAAGTTCAGGACCAATTATGTCACTCCCCACCCCATTATCAATTCCAGTGTCTTTCTTACCTCTAGAGACATATATGAAACCCCCTCTTTGGTTTTTAAAGCCCTTTACAACTTGGTCCCTTCCTACCTTTCTAATCTTCTCATACTTTTCTTGCCTTCAATATATTCTAAAATCCAGTGGCTCAGGCTTCCTTGCTGTTCCTTGAACAAAATACTTCCACTCTCAACTCTGTATTTGACAGGGAGGATTACAAATGTCTGATACAGAGGCAGAAGTTAGGAATGGAGCAAACATGGAGTTTAATGAAGATGGTTGCTCTTGCTCCCTAAACTTCTGAAAAATGCTCTCCAAAATCAAGTTCCCCCTTAGACCCACTGTCTCCCAACTGACCCAGTCCAATCTGCCCTGGATCAGACACTTTAGCAATTTGGTTTCCTATTACTATACCAAGCATAAAACCAACATCTGTATATCAGCAGCAGCTTGGGAACTTGCTGAGAGCCAGGTGGACTTCTTGGAAAGGACTTCCCTAAAACTGAAACGGCAATATCAAATGCTGGCAAACAAATCTACTCTCTGAAGCAAACGGCTCGTTTTCACAGCAAATTTGAGCCTGGCTCCAGGGACCAGTGGGGGGAAGAGAGGAGGAGGAGGTCTTCCTCCCTTCCTGCTCTCTCCAAAGTTACCAATGAGCTCTCAATTGCCAAACCCCATGCCTGTTCTCAATCCTCATGTGTCTTGACCTCTGTAGCATTTGACACTGCTGACCCCATACTCCATCTGGACACTTTCTCTATATGTTTCTCTTTTCCCCTTCCACAGGTCTTCACTTTATTATTTTATTGTTTTTAACATTTTTTTCAACTAATAAGCATTTTTTCTCTTTCTCATCCAACAGAAAACTAGAAAATGAAAAAAGGAAACCCTTGTAACAAATATGCATTGTTAAGTAAAACAAATTTTTGAATTGGCCATGTTCAAAACACATGACTCATTCTGCACCCTGACTCCATCACTTCTCTGGCAACATGTGGGTAAATTTTTTTAGAATTGGTCTTCAGAGAGTGGTAGTTGGTCAGTACAATTCTTATGCCTTTCAAAGATTTTTATCTTCACAATGTTGTTATTATATAAATTGTTTTCCTTATTCTGCTCATATAATTTTCCATCAGTTTATATGTTTTTCCAGATTTCTCTGAAACTATTGCTTTCATTATTCTCTTATGACCCAATTCCACAATTCTTTAGTTATTCCCTAAGTGATGTCTCACCTCCAGTGTCTAATGAGAAAGAGCGAGAGAGAAATATATATATATGTATATCTACATATACATATATATATATTTTTTTACATATGGGTCCTCTTCTAGTACTGGTATCATTAACCGCCCTGGATTTTGATAGGCTTACTTTTTCCTTCTCTTTATACCTTTTTCCATCCTTCTCAGCCTCCTTTGTTTATTCATCATTTAATCCTCTGTTATGTATATGTTATCTCAGAACCCTTTCTTTGTTCTTCCCTTTTTCTCTATATTCTCTCAGTGACCTCATCAGCTACTCTAGGTTAAATAATAAACTATTCAAATGATTACCAGATCTATATATCTAGCACCTGCCAATGGAATATTTCTAACTGGATGTACCATAGGCATCTCAAACTTAACACAGCCAAAATAAAAGTCATCCACATGTAAAACCCAATGGAATTATGCATTGACCTCGGAAAGAGGTAGGGGAGGGAAAAGAATAGGATTCTTGTAACCAAGGAATAATGTTCTAAATTGACTAATTAAATAAAATTTTAAAAAACAAAATAAAATAAAATAATAAAATTCATCAATTTGTATTTTCCCTCTTCTGAATTTTCCTATTTCTGTTGAAGATATCACCATCCTTTCAATCACCTATATTTGCAATTTAGGGTCTTCTTCAACTCTTCACTCTCCCTTATTCCCTATATTCCTTCCATTGCTGACTAGTTCACAGTCTACTTCCACAATATTTCATATACACATCATCTTCTTTCCATTTACCCAACTACTACCCTAATTCAGGCCCTCTTCACCCTTTACCTAGACTATTGCAATATTCCCCCCATCAGTTTTCCTGCCACAAAGCTACCATACTGATATTCCTAAAACTCAAATAAAACCATGTTACTCCCTGCTCAAAAATCTCCAATGGTTCCTTTTACCTTTAATGTAAAATATGCATTACTGCCTTTTTTAGAAATTTTCTGCATTAGTCTCCTTCATATAGTCTCTGCTATAATCAAAATGGCTTACTGGCTGTTCATTCTTTAGTGTATACCTTTGTTTGGGATGCCCCAAAGATCTGGAGTAAACTCTTCTCACCTTGGCCTCATAGAAACTCTAACTTCTTAAAGAGCTCTCTTCAAGTGCCACTTTTTCTTACTGACCTCCAAACCCTCACCCTTACCCCCTGTTTGGAAATTTTTTTTTGCATTTACTTTTATGTGTACGTATTTCCTAAAATTGAACTGTATTTAAGGTACACTATCTCTTTAAATCTTTTACATATAGAGCAGTTAATAATGAAAAGGCAGAAAAATTGCTTGTTTATTTTGGAGGTAAAAGAAGAAATTTGGATTCATTGTTATTGGACATAAGATATCACCAAGGAAGGGCCTACATAAGCTGATGCAGACTGAAATGAGCAGAACCAGGAAAACATTGCCATAGGAGTAACAGTAATATGGAATGATTAAATGTGATAGACTTAACTACCAATGGCAACACAAAAAAGAATGCTAGCCACTTTTAGAGAAAGAACTGTTGGAGTAAGAATGCAGATGGAAGATGATTTCTCACTTGTTTATTTGGCTTTGGGTTTTGGAGTTTGGGTTTTATAAGATTACTCACAACAATATGGAAACATAAACAAAAAAAGATATTGCCAATGTTATGTATGAAGTTTTTGATATGTAATATGAGTAAGAAAAATAACTTCGTTTTAATGTACTCTGTTAAAATATGAGTATGAAGAACTATGGCATTCAGACCAGATTTAGGACAGTTTTGGAGGGGAAATGATTTGTGATATATATTTGAGGACTTGTATATATTTAATAATAATTCTTCATTTGTGTTGGAATATTCTTTTTTTTTTAATAATATTTTATTTGATCATTTCCATGCATTTTTCATTAAAGACAAAGATCATTTTCTTTTCCTCCCTCCCACCCCCCATGGCCGACGCGTGATTCCACTGGTATCATATGTGTTCTTGACTTGAACCCATTGCCATGTTGTTAGTATTTGCATCAGAGTGTTCGCTCCGAGTCTTTCCTCTGTCATGTCCCCTCAGCCATTGTAGTCAGGCAGTTGCTTTTCCTTGGTGTTTCTATTCCCTCAGTTTGTCCTCTGCTTTTGGATAGTGTTTTTTTCTCCTTGATCCCTGCAGATTGTGCAGGGACATTACACCACCACTAATGGAGAAGTCCATTATATTCGATTATACCACAGTGTGTTTGTCTCTGTGTACAATGTTCTCCTGGTTCTGCTCCTCTCGCTCTGCATCACTTCCTGGAGGTTGTTCCAGTTCACATGGAAATCCTCCACTTTATTATTCCTTTGAGCACAATAGTATTCCATCACCATGTGTTGGAATATTCTGATGGCATAAAGAATAAAAGAGATATTTTGTTTGTCGAAAACTAGAAGAATGTGTCTGTGAAAAAAAAAAGTCAATGACACCAAAGAGACAAACTGCCTTGCTAGAGATTTGAGAGGAAATATAACGAGAACCTCAGCTAATTAGTATATTTGTATTTTATTACTAAAGAGGACAAAATTAAGAAAATGAGAAATAATATGTAACTCCAGGTTCAGGATAAGTCACTTGCATAAGACTCCTCAATACTGATGGAGAAATTAATTAATTACTTGCTGCTCTGTGGTTGTGTAAGGGTCAGTGTTGGTGTAAATTTGAGAGAAGAGAGATTCCTTTTCTTCTCCTGGCTTCCTGCTTTTAGAGAAGGCATGAAATTCCAGGTTCTTTTTAGGAAGAGGTCTCTGTAGGGAAACTTTGCAAAGATACCAACTTTCTACACTCAGAGACTCTAAATGTTCCCTTGGTGAGATTTTGGACTCTTTCTCTCTCCCTCCCTCCCTCCATCTTTCCTTCCCTCTTTCTCAGTCTGTCTGTCTGTCTCTCTCTCTTCCCCCCCCCTCCCCAGTCAACATCAAAAATTGGAAATTGAGGTGATGTTTATCAATTGGCTCAACAAATATGGTATATGATTATAATGGAATACTATTGTGCTATAAGAAATGACTAGCAGTATGATTACAGAAAAACCTGGAAAGACTTATATGAACTAATGCAAAATGAAAGGAGTAGAACCAAGAGAACATTGTTCAGAGTAACAGCAACATTGTACAATGATCAACTGTGAATGACTTAGTTAATTTTAGTGATCAAATGATCCAGAACAACTCCAAAGGGCTTACTATGAGAAATGCTACCCATGGCCAGAGAAAGAACTGATAGAATTGGAGTGCAGATTGAAGCATACGATTTTTGTTTTATTTTCTTTGGTTTGGGGTGATGTCTCTTCCACAACATGATGGAAATGGAAATCGATTTTGCATGATATCACATGTATAAACTATATCAAATAGTTTACTGTTTCATAGAGGGAAGAAGGGAGGGAAGGAAAGAATTTGGAACTCAAAATGTAGAAAATGAATGTTTTTAAAAAGTGTTTTTACATGTAATTAGAAAAAATGTTACTGAATAAATTTTTTTAAAAAGATGAACCACAATATTTCCTTCCCAGTAGGAGGGCTCATTTACTTTCTGTGTTGTCTGGTGTATCCGAAAGTATAAAATTTCTCTGATTTCTATCTGCTTTTGGCTTAGATAATTTATTTTCTATGCAATATTTGTGATGATCTTTGTTGTAACTGTCATTTGGAGGAAAGGAAAGTCAAGCCTTCACATATAACTTGAAGACTTTCCTTCCCTGGTGAGGGTTATAGACTTGGAGAATGGTTTGGACTCAAAATTCATTTTCCCCAGATTAGCAATTTCTAGTTGGGTAGAGGCAACACACACACACACACACACACACACACACACACACACACACAACACAACACATATAAACATTTGGAAACTGAGATAGGGTTGGGAAAGGATTGTCAATTTGCTAGAAGAAATGTGAAAAGTTGTGACTTTTTAAACTAAAAGATGCATCTCTGGGAATCAGGGCGTTCTCTCATTTAAAGCCCTTGAATACAGCCATCAGATGAAAGCAAAAGACAAGAGAAGACAGCAGCTGCAACAGTAGTTGCCTCATAGAAGCTGAAGCAGTTAAAGGGAATTAGCTGAGAAATAACTTTAGCTGAGTGATTCCCCACTGGTCAAAGAAGAAATTGACATGTCTTTGCCAAGAGCTCCAGTGACAGCTATTGCCCTTCAGCGCCACCTACAGTTGGAAAAAGATGAAACTTTGCAACAGGATTCATTGCTCTCTGCTGACTGCTGACTTAAAAAAGGAAAAACAGGATCTTTGCAACTGCTGTGGTTGGTATGTTGGTGAGAGGACTTTAAGCATGAGCAGGGCAACTAGGTGGCTCAGTGATTAAAAGCCAAGCCCAAATACAGGAGGTCCTAGATTCAAATTTTATGTCAGATACATCCTAGCTGTGTGACCCTGGTCAAGTCATTTAATCCCCATTATCTAGCCCTTACCACTTTTCTGTCTTCGAACCAATACACAGTATTGATTCTAAGATTGAAGGTGAGGTTTTAAAAAAAAAAGAATTAACAACATGCTTCTGGGAGCTCTGCTTTGAGCAGACAATGAAGCATCTGGGTGAGTAAATAATTGGCTGAACAGGTCTGTGTTAGCCCCAAAACAGTCAGTTTGATGAGCTTGGCCATTCTTTGGCTTATTTAAGAGAACTGTTGTTTACATTGCAAGCAAACACTTTCTAAACATTCTTGAAAAGATAGTAATAAAAAGAGCTTATGTGAAGGCTATTTTACAGCAAAGGAGAGAAGAGAATTTCCCCAGCTGAAGAGTGGTGAGGATTAACAATAAAGTAGTAAACAGAGAAGTAATTTCCTGAGGTGCAGATATCCCTAAGTGGACCAGTAACAGTTCAGGGTAGTAAAGAAATCAAAACTATTACTAAGCACATGAAAAAGTGCTCTAAATCTCTTATAATCAGAGAGATGAAAATCAAAACAACTCTGGGGTATCCTCTCACACCTAGCAGATTGGCTGACATGCAGCAAAGGAAAGTAATGAATGCTGGAGGGGATGTGGCAAAGTTGGGACATTAATGCATTGCTGGTGGAGTTGTGAATTGATCCAGCCATTCTGGAGGGCAATTTGGAACGATGCCCAAAGGGCATAAAGACTCTCTGCCCTTTGATCCAGCCATAGCACTGCTGGGTTTGTACCTCAAAGAGATAAGAAGGAAAAAGACTTGTACAAGAATATTCATAGCTGCGCTCTTTGTGGTGGCCAAAAATTGGAAAATGAGAGGATGCCCTTCAATTGGGGAATGGCTGAACAAATTGTGGTATATGTTGGTGATGGATACTATTGTGCTCAAAGGAATAATGAACTGGAGGGATTCCATGGAGACTGGAACAACCTCCAGGAAGTGATGCAGAGTGAGAGGAGCAGAACCAGGAAAACATTGTACACAGAGACTGATACACTGTGGTACAATCAAATGTAATAGGCTTCTCCATTAGAGGTGATGTAGTGATCCTGAACAACTTGGAGGAATCTATGAGAAAAAGCACTATCCACATCCAGAAGAAGAACTGTGGGAGTAGAAACACAGAAGAAAAACAACTGCTTGAATACATGGATCAAAGGGATATGATTGGGGATGTAGAATCTAAATGAACAACCTAATGCAAACACCAACAACATGGAAACAGGCTCTGATCAAGGACACATGTAATATCCAATGAAATTGTAGGGCAGCTATGGGAAGGGTGAGGAGAGGGGAGGGAGGGAAATAAATAACTCATATAACCAAAGAATAATATTTTAAATTGACTAAATAAATTAAATTTTTAAAAAATAGTTCAGGGTAGTGAGTTACCCTAAACACATCAAGTTTCCCCACCAGTTTCTATAAGTATGTGATTATTCTTCACTATAACTACTGAGTGCATTGGTTTAAGAATGTGATCTTAGTCTGTAAGTATATTATGACATTTAATTATTTACTTGCTTTAACATATTAATATCCATAACATTATTATTTACTTTGCCTTATTATTGGGTAAATACTTAAAGTTTAAGATCCAAAAGTGTCATTACCAGTGACTGGTTATGTAGATAGAAAATATATTGGATATGGGGGCTCAAGTGCTACCGTTAAGTAGGAAAAGTTTGTCTTCTCTCAATAGGGTTACCACTAGAACCCTGAGAGTGTTTAAATGTAACCATATGCTGGTGGTCTATCTCTGGGAACTTAGACATGCTAATGTAAGAAGTTGAAGGAGTGAATCAAACCCAGAGAAAAGTGGAATGTACTTGATCATGTAAGAGTTGACTGGAGGAATGAGCCAAACGCAGAGAAAAGGGAGGTATCTCACATACCTAGCTGAGTGTGAGATTCCATCAATGTCACTGTGGGGACTATGTTATATGTATACCCTACCTGGAGCATAAATAAGGAGCTACATTATGAAGACTGGAGAAGTCTATACAGACCACCCCACAGAGACCATCCTGACATCTTTGGGGGCAAGATCTATTTCATTGTTGTCTTGTTGTCCTTATATGGAAATATACAGCATTAAGATCTATTTTTATTATGGTGCAATCTTATAAAATCCAACATAAAATAATTTAGCCCAGACCAAAGGGATCAGATCTGACAAAATACCACAGAATATTATCTCTTCCTCTTCTCATTTGTTGTTGTTCAGTTATTTTGGTCATTGTTGGTTTGCAGAGTGAATACAAATTATTAATCGTGTGTGTGTGTGTGTGTGTGTGTGTGTGTGTGTGTGTGTGTGATGAGACATCATTTAAGGTGGTGTCTATATTTTTGTTCTCATTCCATCATTGTAGCAATGTCCAATTTTCTGTGATCCCATTTGAAGTTTTCTTGGCAAAGATACTGGAGTGGTTTGACATTTCCAGCTCACTTTATAGATGGTGAAACTGAGGCAAACAGAGTGAAGTGGTTTGCTCAGGGTCACACAGCTATTAAGTGTCTGAGGCTGGATTTGAATTTAGGTCTTCCTGACTTGAAGTCCTCTTTGTCCTCCTTGTATTAGGAGTCCAATTTCTGTTACCTTTTTTTCTGCTCTTTTTTTTCTTTTGTTTTGTTTTTTTACTTAATTTTCTATTTTAATAACATTTCCACATAAGTTTTCCAAAGCCATATGACTCACACTGTCTCCCTCTCTTCTTCCCTCCCCTTTTCTGGAGCTGACAAGCAATTTAATCTGGGCTATACATGCATTATCTCGCAAAACATATTTCCACCCTATTCATATTCACAAGCAAATAATCTTATAGAATCAAACCCCCAAAACATTTTCCCAAATAAACAAGTGATAAATCATATGTTTTCATCTGCATTTCTACTCCCACAGTTCTTTCTCTGGAGGCAGAGAGAATTCTTTGTCATAAGTCCCTCAGATTTGTCCTGTATCATTGTATTGCTGTTAATAGCAAAGTCTATCACATTTGATCATTCCACAATATTTTACTGTGTTTACTGTGTATAATGATCTCCTGGCTCTGCTTATTTTCTTCTGCATCCATTCATGAAGGTTTTTCCAGTTCTTTCTGAAATCATCCTGTTCATCATTCCTTATAGCACAATAGTATTCCATCACCATTTGTTTAGCCATTCCCCAATTGAGGGACATCCCTTTAGTTTCTAATTCTTCGTACTACAAAGAAAGTAGCCATAAATATTTTTGTACAAATGGGTCCTTTCCCTTTTTTATCTCTTTGGGAGATAGACCCAGTAGGCATATTATCAGGTCAAAAAGTATGGATTCTTTTATAGCCTTTTGGGCATAATTCAAAATTACCTTCTGGAATGGTTGGATCAGTTCACAATTCCACCAGCAATGCATTAGTGTCTCAATTTTGCCACATCCCCTCCAACATTTGTCATTTTTCTTTACTGTCATATTGGCCAATCTGATAGGTATGAGGTGGTTCCTCAGAGTTGTTTTAATTTGCATTTTTCTAATCAAGAATTATTTGTACATTTTTTCATATGATTAGTGATAACTGATTTTTTTTTTCATCTAAAAACTGCCTATTCATATCCTTTGACCATTTATCAATTGGAGTTTTTCTGCTCTTTGAAGAGTTAGGGCAAGACCTTCATTTGCTTTAAAAAAGAACAATTACAAGGTAGAATATGAGTATACTGGATTGGTTTCTGCTTCCTTCTTCCGGTATGCCCTCATTATTCAAACTGCATTTTTTTCCTTACCACATATAGAAGTAGTTGGCTGTTGTTGGGTAAAACCAGAAGGCTAGCTACCATGTGGGCTAATGATAACTGACATTGGAAATTGGGATTGTGGGATTTTGTTTTGTGGCCACAGACCAAGACAGACTTTGTAGCCACCATTCAGGCACAGAGTCAGAAAAGGCCATAGGAATCAGTCCAGGTTATCCAAGTCCAAGTAACTGAACTGCTGGAACCTTGCATTCCCATCTGTGGAGACCCAAAGTCACAGCAAGAGAGCTGGAATGGATCAGAAGCCAAAGTAACCAGTCAGGAACTAGATTTCAGACAGCAAAATCTGGATTGGACAGATATCCAGGGCAGTTGCTGGAAACCTGGTGAGAAAGCCAAGGACTATTCTCCAAGCTTCCCATGCTTCCCTGGGCTTGTAGTCCCTGACCCCCTGTACACAAACCCTTTCTTAATCCCTTCCAAGACCTGCAGGAGCAGATGGTGTGGGACCATTTCCCAGGCACCACAAAGAAATGGGAAGTTAAGCAGGAAGATGTTTGGAGAGAATTCAGGGAAGCACTCCATTCCTGGCTGTTTCTTTGCCATTTTTCTATGTTTAATAAACCATGTGGGCCAAAAGAAGATGATTGCCTATGAATCAGCAACACAATGAGTCAAAAGAAAAAAAGGAAATTTCCCAAAGGTAGAATAGAGACTAAGGTCATAAAGATCTCATTATTTTAATAATTCTGAGCTATCTTTTATATCACATCCTAGATTGATTCAGAACCCAGGTCAGGGAAGGTTTCTTTTTGCCCAGATCTCTTTTTAGAAAATAGATAAAGATATTGTGTATGTACTACATTATAAACATATACACATATATACATATATTTCTATATATACATATATATACTATACATAACACTGGCAGATATTGATATTGGCATGTATACATATATATTTCAATTATTTACCATTTTCCTCCCATCCCACTGGAACAAAAAAAAGGGGGGAAAGATATACAAAACCCTTTTAATAAATAAGCATAGTATGAATATACATATTTGTAATAGGTTTGCTCTTCTCACTTTCTCAATGGATAGGGAAGAGGAAAAGGGAGGGAGAGAATTCAGAGGAAAAAAAATAAAATTGAATTAAAAAAATAAATAAGCATACACAATAGTTCTTTCCCTAGAGGCAAAGAATGTCTATCAATTGATTGAATAATTTAGGATATAAGTATGGAATGGAATGTTATTGTGTTGAATGATGAAATGATGAAAGCTTAGGAAGAATTATATGAACTAATACAAAGTAAAATGAACAGAACCAAGAAAACAATTTACATAATAATAATTGAAAAATAAACAACTGAAAGATTTAGGAAATCTGATCAACATAATGGAACCAATCATAGTTCCAGTGGACTCATGATGAAACATGCTATCTACCTCCAGACAGAAAGCTGATGATGGACTTAGATTGAAGTCCAGATTGAAGGGGGGGGGGGGGGAAGTTAGACATAGCTAATGCAGGAATTTATTTTGTTGCCTATACATATTTGTAATGAGTTTTCCTTCTCAATGGAAGGGAAAGGGTTAAAGAAAGAGACAATAACAAAGAGAGACACAAGAGACAGAGAGAGAAGCAGAGAGAGTTAAGAATTGAAAATAAAATTAAATTGAATTAACAGTTTAAAAACATAATGGAAGAATATTCCCAAGTTGTTCACATCTAAAAATGTGGATGTCATTCTTCATATTAGTTCATCAATCACTTGTCTGTCGTGAGGTAGGCAGCATTCTTTTATTTATTTATAATATTTTTCCAGGATTACATGATTCATGTTCTTTCCCTCCCCTCTTCCCTCCTCCCCTCCTTAGAGCTGACAAACAATTCTACTGGGTTATACATGTATCATTGTTCAAAATCTATTTCTATATTATTCATATTTGCAGTAGAGTGATCCTTTCATATCCCCATTGAACCACATGATCAATCAGGTTTTTCTTCTGCATTTCTGCTCCCACAGTTCTTCCTCTGGATGTGGATAGTGTTCTTTCTCAGAAGTTCCTCTAAATTGTCCTAGATCATTGCATTGCTGCTTGTCTGTTACATTTGATTTTGCCACAGTGTTTCAGTTTCTGTGTACAATGTTCTCCTGGTTCTCCTCATTTCTCTCTGCATCAGTTCCTGGAGGTCTTTCCAAGTAGCAACATTCTTAATCATCTATTTCTCTGGAATCGTGGTTGATTATTGTGTTGATTAGCATTCTTATGTCTTTCAGAATTGTTCCTCTTGAACTATCATTTCCTTTTCACAATACTATTATGTTATAAATGGCTCTGGCTCTGCTCCCTTCATTCAGTCCAAATAAGTCTTCTCAGGTTTTTTGAAACCATTTCTTTCATCAATCCTTATGGAACCATACTTTTTTATTACATTCTCATATAATTTGGTCAGCCAGTCCTCAGTTCTTTGAAACAATACAACTTAGAGGAGTTGGAATCTTTTGTATATGCATAAAGTCTTGGGAAACTGCTGGTCCAGTGACTTGAGTAACATATCATTTGATGGACAAAATGGTAAATCCCATTCTCTTGTGGTCAATAATAATATAGTACTTTGTCTTTCTGAAGATGAATAGAAGGCAGAATACCTTCAGTGTGGACTATTCACACTAGGTCAGCACACCAATTAACACCTAAGACAATCTATACATACTAATCACCATAGTCTCATGTTTTAAAATCATTTCCATAGATGCCACAAAATTGTCATTCATTCCAATTGATGGCTAAGAAATATTTAAATGTCAAATTTTGTAAGGGGCATTTTGCCTTCATTCTCCTTCTAGGAGACAAACTCTTTCATAGAAGAGACTGGACCGAGTATATTTTAGTACCCAACAGTTCTAGATGGGTGACCCTGGACAAGTCACTTAAACCTGTCTGCTTTTATCGGTTTTATCATCTGTAAAATGAATTGAAGAAGGAAATGGCAAACCACTCTAGAACCTTTCCTAAAAAAAAAACCAGAATGGGGTCACAAAGAGTCCATCATGACTGAAAATTACTAAACAACATCGCCACCTAACAGTGCTTTCTCTTCCCATATAAGGTTATAGACTTATAAAAGCCCTCAGAGGTCTAGCCTGGAAAGGTTAATAGACTTGCCCAGGGTCTCACCAATCCTCTGACTCCAAACCTAATGTTCTTTTCACTGCGCATGTTGCCTCTTGAGAGACATTTAGTAAATATTTGTTGAATAACTAAATGAATGAATTTAAAGGTCATGCATCTATAAGCAGCCAAGTAAATAGAATCTTCTCAAAGTATCTCTCAGAAATTCTGGATCCTGAGAAGTTTGAGTCACAGAAGTATTTCACAGCCCCATTTTGTACTCTATCTAGTAAGAAGTCAAAAGAGGGAGAGTATTTTTGCTAAATCTAGCTATTAATCCACATCACAAACAATGCATGCTGGGTTGTTTTTTAAGTGCTACTGGTCTAACCAGTGAAATAAGGTAATGGCAGGTAATTTGGGTCAGTCATGGCAATTCCCTGAACTTCCATTTCCTCATATAAAAAAATGAGGGCATTGGATTAAGTAGAATTCCTTGAAATTTTGGGATTCTTATTTTGTGACATGACATAAGCAATAAAATTAAGTGGTCCCTAAATTTCCTTTAAATCTATCAACAATTAGGTAATAACATAATCAAATGTTTAATCAGATCATTCATAGGATGAGTAACAAGATTTTTAATATTTAGTTCATAACTAATCTATAAAATTACTTAACAGCTAGAAAGTTTTTAAGATATTGGAATACTCCAGGGCACCTGGGTGACTCAGTGGATTGAGAGTCAGGCTTAGAGATGGGAAGTCCTGGATTCAAATGTGGTCTCAGATACTTCCTAGTGATGTAGGGTGAAGTGTCTCACTAAACCCTGCCAAGTGGCTATGAACAATCAAAAGAACATGGAAACAATAACTAGTCATTTAGTATGAGGCCATCTTTCAAGTAATATATATGAATTGCTTAGATTTACAATTATGAGAAAACTCCTTATATCACATAACCTAAATCCTTGGTTAAAGGGGTTCAGACTCCCAGTCACATAGGATTAGGTTCAAACAATGCTCAATTTCCATAATTACTGCCTTCCTTAAAGCCTATGGAGAAAAAGCACATTTTGACTGAAAGTTGCCCTGGGGTGCTTAACATTTCATTAGTATCCCTTTTACATTGCAGTTTGCTCCCCACACCCCAGTGGGCAAACAGAGGGGGCAAATGTAGACCAAAGTGAACTATGGGTAAAGTGACATCAGTTCCTTGGGAATGGCAGAGCAACAACCACCCAAATAAATTTCTGCTTCCTTTGTAACTAATCAAGATAAAAAGCATTCCTAACAACCTCCCCTCACCACCCTTACTTATTGATTCACCTCCCTCCCTTACTTACTTTCCTATCTACTTACACTTCCCATTAGCTAACTCTCTAACTCTATACTACTGCTATAATCTCTTATAATAAAGCTTGTTCCCTCATTGTGAAATCAGTCTGAGTTGTAAAATTCTTTGGATGAGGCATTAATTTCACCACACCCAAATCACTAGATTTGGGACCCTGGGCAAGTCACTTAGTTGCCTAGCTCTTACCACTCTTCTGCCTTGGAGCCAATACTTAGTATTGATTCTTAGAGAGAAGATATAAAACAACGGAGGTCCTACCCCACCTCACACCTAGCAGAGTGACCAATATAACAGTAAAGGAAAGTAACAAATTTTGGAGGGAATGTGACAAAACTGGGACACTAATGCATTGTTGGTGGAGTTGTGAACTAATCCAACCATTCTGGAAGGCAATTTGGAATTATGCCCAAGGGACTTTAAAAGAATGCATACCTTTTGATCCACTACTAGGTCTGTATCCCAAAGAGATAAAATAAAAAAGGGAAATGACCTGTTTGTACAGAAATATTTATAGCTATGCTTTTTATGGTGGCAAAGAATTAGAAACTAAAGGAATGTCCCTCATTTGGGGAGGGCTGAACAAATTGTGGCATATGATGGTGATGGAATACTATTGTGCCATAAGAAATGATGAACAGGATGATTTCAGAAAGACCTGGAAAGACCTAAGTGATCTGATGCTAAGTGAAATAAGCAGAACCAAAAGAACATTATACACAGTATCTGAAATACTGTAGGATGATCAAATGTGATAGGCTTTGTTATTAACAGAAATACAACAATCCTAGACAATTCTGAGAGACATGAAAAAAATGCTATCCACCTCTAGAGAAAGAATGATTGGAGTATAAAGCAGATGAAAACATATGTTTACTTGGGAATATGATTTAGAGTTTGGGTTTTATAAGATTATTCACTTACAAAAATGAATAATATGGAAATAAGTTTTGCATGGCAATATATGTATAACCCAGATTGAATTGCTTCCAGGAGGAGGGATGGAAGAAGGAAGACATGAGTCATATAACTTTGGGAAACTTATATGGAAATTTATTAAAATAAATAAAGGAAAATAAACAAAAACAAACAAAAAATAAGATGTAACGTAAGGTTTTGTTTTTGTTTTTTTTTTAAGATAATGGAATATCCCAATAAGGGCAATAAATTGTTTTATTACAATATATGTCAGTACTTTAAAGGTCCAGGATTTCTTCAGAATGAGTATTTATTTTATCCAAGGAGATCAGGTAGCCTATTTATCATTTCAATAAAACTCTCCCCTACCTCTCCATTCTCTTCCCACACCCATAGCCCAACATTAACAGGTTAGCTGGCACCCCCTAGATGGATTACATATGTTCCTGTTTTAAGGCTGGCATATATTTCACAAATCCCGAAACCCTTTTCTGTTTTGATTGGTGGATGTTCTGAGCACAATCTTATTTGGTTAGGTGACCCATTTATCTAGCAAACCCTAGCAAGGCTTTGCAATCCACCTGAACCACCTTTCTTACCATCTTTCCTGCTCCCCTACTGCTACCTCTTTCCTTTGTCCTTTCCCATCTCTTTTTCAGGAAACCTAATCAAACCACTAAAGCTATAACTACAAGAAACATTATGCCAATCAACTTCCCTATGGTTCCACTCACCATTTTTGAGACTTCCCAAATGAAAACACCCCTTCCTGGCAACCAATCCTATAAATGTAGTCTCCACTTATTTACTAAGGGTAGAGACATTTATTTTTGTCTTGGTAGACTTCTTGTAGACACTCAATAAATGCTTTTTCACTCAAATCGATAAGTATTTAGTAATAATCTACTATAGGCCAGGCAATGTGATAAGACCAAGGAATTTTTTTTAAAAAGTGAAAATAATCCACATTCTCAAGGAGTTCGTGTTCTAGTAGGGAAGGCAACATGCAAATAACAATGTACAAACAAGAAATAAGCAACATATTTTGAAAGAAAAAGCATGATCTTTAAGGATTATCAGACTGATTGTTTTATCCACTCTGCTATCCCCTTCCACTTTATGGGTGAGTTCAGCCTATTTACATTCACAGTTATGATTAGCATCTGTGTATTCCTCTCCATTTTATTTTCCCCTTTTGATCCTGCACTTTCTCCTTTTACTCTGTCCCTCCATGCAAGTACTTTGCTTTTAATCACCCCTACCAAATCACCCCCTCCTTTATATTACTCCTCTCCCTTCTTACTTCCCTCCTACATCTTATAGGGTGAAATAGGATTCTATACCACAATAAATCAAGTTTTTTTCCCACTCTGATCCAATTCCAATAAGAGTGAGATTTAAGCATTGCCTGTCACCACCCTCATCCTCCAAGCAAGATCAGACTGGGAAAGCCTTCTTGCAGGAGGTAAGATTGTAGGAGCCTTGAAGGAAGCCACTTATTCATTAAAAGATAAATTAAAGTCAACTTGTGGAATATCTTGAATGTAAGGCTAGGAAGAAATGATTTTATACTATGGTTTTCCTTTTATTTACTTCTAATAGTCATCAAAGTTTATTTTTACACATTTAGCAAAATTCGCATGTGATAGAATTAAAGTTCACTAAGGCTAAAATCATTGTTTCTTTGCAATTTTAAAATTTCAATGGAAACAACAGGAAATAAATAAAAGTTAAATTTTGTGTCTGTTTCTAATAGATTACAAGTGCATTTAAAGAGCTGAGTTGTTGTTCAGTTGTGTTCAACTATTCAAGACCCCATAGACTATGGTATGCTAGTGCTATCCTTGGGATTTTCTTGGCAAAGATACTGTAGTGATTTGCCATTTCCTTCTCCCATGGGTTAGGGCAAATAGAGGTCAAGTAACTGGCCCTGAGTTACATGGACAGTAAATGTCTGAGGCCAGATTTGAATTCAGGTCTTCCTGACTCTGGATAGCTAAGTGGCTCGGTGGATAGAATGCTGTTCCTGGAATTAGGAAGACCTGAGTTCAAATCTAAACTCAGAGACTTATGGCTATGTACCCCAGGGCAAATCACTTAATTCTGCCTCAGTTTCCTCACCTGTAAAATAAGCTGTTGAAGAAAATAGCAAACCATTCCAGTCCAATATCTTTGCAATGAAAAGCCCAAATGATGTCACAGAGTTAGATACAACTAAAATGACTCAACAACAAAACAATAAAAACAATTCCTCACTCCAGGTCCATCTCTCTATCCACTGAGCAACCTAGCTCCCTTTTAAAAGAGTTGTATGATGGGTTTATATTATAAGGACTGATTCTTTCAGGCTTTATTCAAAATCAATATAGGTTTTGCAAAAAAAACAAAAAAAGTTTTGTCAAGATACAGCTCCAGGTAATTTGAAAACAAGATTGATTTTTCTCTGTTGTAGATTTTAAAAATTAAAGCTTCTGTTTGTTGAGTCTGCTAAAATGATAAGTGAGTCTGACTTTACAAGGATTTTTGCCGCAAAACAGATATAGCCAGAATATTTAGAGTAAAAGAGGCTGAGACCTTAAATTCCCTTTTAAAAAATGAATCTTTATCTTGTCTCTGCCCCAACCTTGCCATCCCAATAACCTACTGAATTGGTTTGTCTTGAAGGATTTCTATTTCAAAGTACCTATATTTGAAATACCTTTCTGTGATCTTTGCAGTAGTAATAATCACAAGTGATAGCTTTCTTTTATATTCTGTACGTTATCTCATTTGATATAAGGATTTAAAATTTTAGTATTTTCCAGACACTAAAGACTGAGAGAAACCATGCACAAATGAATTCTTCTAAGACCACCAAATGGTTTGCCTGACTGCAATGTTGGAACACAAAACAATCTGGGGAAACCAAGATGTTGGAATGAGAGTCAAATGCAATAAATACAAAGCCTTCTTTGTTAAAGTGAAAGACTCTAGGATAGTCTGATTATATCACATGAGATCACAGAATCCCACAGATTTTGAGTGAAGAAGGGACCTGAGAAGTCATTTAGTGAAGCTCCATCATTTTCTAGATGGGGTTCCAAGAGATTAATTACCTTGTTCATGATCACACAGATAATAAATACCAAGGCAGAATTTGACCAGGTAGACATGTTGGTTAATTTTGTTGAACTTTTTCTCTCCCCGCCCCCCCAATTTTTCAGTTCTACATAGGGGAGGAGAGAAAGATATATTGAGAAATAAAGGTGTTTTTTTTTAAGTGTTTGGAATGTCTGTTTTTTAGTGGACCCATAATTCCCAGTGAAGATCTCCTTTGATCAGTATGAATAAGCACTGACTCTGTGATTTACAGTTTCAGAGAATTAGTCAAGGCACTAAGATTATTAAGCGACTCACCTGAGGTCTCAGATACAGCATGTGGTAGAAACAGGGCTTGAAAATAGATTTTGTTAGTTCAGATCTGGCCTCAGATGCTTCCTAGTTGTGTGGCCCTGGACAAATCATTTAACCCCGATTGCCTAGTCCTTGCCACTCTTCTGTCTCTGGGTTATTATAAAGGAAGTGGCCAGGTTGCTCAGTGGATAGAAAGCCAGGCTTAGAGATGGGTAGTCCTCCAATCAAATCTTGTCTTAGACATTTCCTACCTATGTGACCCTGGACAGGGCAGTCAGTTCCAATGGCCTCTCCTCCTTTACCTCTCTACCTTGGAACCAATGCACCATATTGGCATTAAGAAGGAAGAAAAGGGTTTTAAAAAAAAAGAATTGATACTAAGATAGTAGGTAAGGGTTTAAAAAAATATTTCTTCTTGACTCAGAGGCCAACTTTCTAGTGATAGACCTGGAATCAGGAAGACTTGAGTTCAAATCCAGTCTCCAATACTAGCTATATGACTTTGGGCAAATCAATTAATCCTTTTGCCTCCTTTTCCCCAACCCTAAAATGGCAGAAATAATCGCATTTGCTTCCCAGGGTTACCATAAAGATCAAATGAGATAATATTGGTAAGGTTCTTACCACAATGCCTAGACAGTAGCTATGTGCCTGATAGGTAAGGGCTTCTTCTCTTCCTTTTCCCTTGTGTTTGTTACCCCGGTAATGTTATCTCCATTTCCCCTTTATTTTATTGACTCTTTAGCTTTTTGTCTTGTTACAGGGTAAAGCCATGAGTAAAAGGTCTTTGTCCTGTATCAAACACCATTTACTGTAAACCATTCTGACTTCAGGATCAACACCAATTCCCATTTCCTTCGAGTTAAAGTTCTATGTCTATTCCAAGCACCAGTGACATAATGTCTACCCAGATGACTGATGAGAATCTCTAGAGTGTTTTCAGAGACAATCAAATAAAATTCAGTCAAATATATTTTAGAAACAAAGGGAATATTCTGTAAAATGGGAGGGAATATTTACATCCAGCAATTTTCACTATTAAAAATTGCTGGGTAGACTGTATTCCTTTAGCAAGTTTTAGACAAGAAAAACATCCGAAATCTCACAGAAATTTCTTTAGAATGTATTAGATTTCTGAAAGCATACAAGAAAGCAAAAGATAATTCATTTCTGTATCTACTGACACCCAGTGGTTTCCCTCCCTCCAACGAAAATATTGGCCACCCTTAGCTGCTTACTACTCCTTCTTGCTTGTGGTATTGAGTACGCTACTCTAGCACATAATGACCTCAATTGAAATAAGCTGCTCACATTATTGTGCCAACAATAAAATTTAAAAATCTTTACCCCAGGAAATTGCAGACAGTAATGGCACCATCCTTGATGAAGATGCAAAAGCAGATTTATTTCCTGTTAGGCTGAGGGATGCTAATGGATCTGCAATTCTTTTCATGAATAACTTGTTGCAGTGGAGATATAGACAAAGACAGGAACTACAATGCCATCTTCTGGCTTAGTTCCTGAAAGAAAAGGAACTCTTGGAATGTGCCGAAATAAATCTCTATGTTTGAGAGAACCAGGAATTCAGGCTCAGTCATCAATCTCACTGGTCCTACCCCAAATTTCCAAGACCATAGCCAGGTAAATTTAGGTTTAGACATTCAATAGCCAATCAATAGACAATCAATAGCCAAGTGGACCTGGGGAATGGGGCAGCAGAGTGAGAGTAAGAACAGGAAATAAGTGTGTTTGTTCATGAACTCAGAAAATAGATTTAAATGTTCCCTTCCCTTGGGGACCTTGAACAATGCATTAAATCTACCAATAATTATAGAAATAATTGCTCATGTGCATACAGGTATTCAAATGAAGTAATTGTCATAGAGAAAAGGTCATAGAATTGAACTTACAATTTTTATAGTTCTTAACCTTTTTTTGAGTTATGAACCTTTTTGGCAATCAGAAGAAGAAGGATTGCTCTCAGAATAATGCTTTTAAATATTTAAGATAAAATATAGAGGATTTTAGAGGAAACTAATTATATTGAAATACATTTCAGTACAGTTTTTAAAAACCAAATTCCTGGACCCCAAATTAAAAAAAAAGTCAGATAGCCAAAAAATCATAGCTCTAAACCTAGAAGGGACTTCCCAGACTATCTCACCTATTTTGTATATGGGGAAACTGAGGTCCAGGGAGATTAAGAGACTTCTCTAAAGTCATACAGGCAGTGAGTGTCAAAGACAACATTTGAACCCAGGTCTTCCCATTTCTGAGCAAGAGCTCCTTCCAATGTAACATGTAAATTATTAGCAACCAGACACTCACCCCCCAAAGGTTTTAAATAATAAATCACTGAAATGTAAATTAAAACAACTCTGAAGTTTCATATTATACTCATCCTATTTGGAAATATGATAAAATTGAGAAATAGTTAATGATGGAAGGACTTTGGGAAAACTGACACAGCAACTTGAATTAGAGAATAAAGATGGATTTGCTAGTCAGGATAAACTAGGTTTGAATTTTGCCTCAGACACTTACAGTATTAACTGTGTGATCCTGGGTAAATCCCTTAACCTCTGGGAGCCTCAGGGACCTCATATGGAAAGCAGGGATAATGGCAGCATCTACTTCACAGGGTTTTATTATAATATTGAAATGAGACAATGGTTGTAAAGCTTTTTGCAGATTTTAAAGTGCTATATAAAGTTTAGCTACCATTGTTGTTACAAATAGTCTATTAACGGAGTTGTCAATTGGTCAGTTGTTGTTCACTCATTTTTTTCAGTCATGTCAGACTCTATGTGGCTCCATTTGGGATATTCTTGTCAGAGATACTAGAGTAGCTTACCATTCCTTCTCTGGCTCCTTTGACAGATGAAGAAACTAAGGAAAACAGGGTTAAGTGACTTGCTCAGGGTCACACATCTAGTAAATGTCTGAGACCAGATTTTAACTCAGGAAGATGGTTCTTCTTGACTAGATGCCCAGAGCTCTATTCACTACACACCCTAGCTTCCTGCCATCCTTATAATGGTATAACTATTCTAAAAACCAATTTGGAATCCAACAAGAAAGGTTTATTCAACTGTCCATACCTGATTTCTTTGGGCAAATATTTCAAGGAGCACCTTGACAGAAAGAGCACCTATACGCCAAAATATTCACAAATAGCTATTTTATAGTAGCATAGAGCTAGAAAAATTAATAATAAAATTCATCTGGAAGAACAAAAGGTCATGAATATCAACAGAATTAATGGAAAAAAGCACCTCAAACTATATTATAGAACAGGAACCATAAAAAAAATCTGGTACTGTCTGAAAAACAGAGCAGTCAATCAGTGGAAGAGATTAGGCACTCAACAGGCAGTAGTAAATGACCATACTAATCTAATGTTTGACAAACTCACAAGATCTAGGCTTTTGGAAAAAAGAATATGATTCAACCAAACTTCAGAGAAAATTATAAAACAATAAGATAGAAAGTAGGCACAAATCAACCCAAGGTAAAGTCAAAATGGATACATAGACATTTTAGGAGGGAAAGGGTGACAACAAACCAATTAGGGGGGCACACAATAGTTTACCTGTCAGAGCTATGGATAAGGGAAGAATTTAGGTCCAAACAAGACATAGAGAATATTACAAGATGTAAAATAGATCAATTTGACTACACTAAATTTAAAATGTTTTGCACAAACAAAAAAATGCAAACAATGTTAGAAGTCAAACAACTGAGGGGGATTTTATAGCAACTGTCTCTGACAAAGGCTTCCTTTTTAAAATATATAGAGAACTGAGTCAAATTTATAAGACTATAAAGCATTCTCCAATTGACAAAAGCTCAATGGATGTAAACAGGAAATTCCCAGATGAAATTAAAACTGTCTTTAGTCATATTTTAAAATGTCCAAACCACTGTTAAGTAGAGAAACACAAATTAAAACAATTCTGAGGTACCACTTCACACCTATCACACTGGTTCATTTTACAGATGCAGAAACTTGTACAAATAGAGGTTAAGTGATTTACCAGTGATCCAATAATTAGGGCCTCAACTCCAGTTTTCCTCACTAAGTCCAACACTATGCACTTTGCCACCTAGTGGACTAAAAAAGAAAAAGAAAAGAAAGAAACAGCCATTTACTCTCAGATTTTCTTAGTAGACTAATAAAAGTTTGCCTGGATTGGGGTATTTAAGGTCGATCACTAGCAAATCTAATCCCTTCTACCTGGTGGCCCTTCAAGTGTTTTAAAAGTTATCATGTTGCCCTCTGTCTTCCATTCTTCAAACTAAGTAAGCATCCCCTCTCCTTCCTCTCTGGGGGAGGTTTCTAATCCTCTCGCCACCCTGGCCATTGTCCTCATTCTCAGATCATCCTGGTTCTCTGTCTAGCCCTGTAATTTCATTGGTGTGGGGAACTCCTGGAAAGGAAACCCTTCTGCTATTACAGACCTGAAACTGACTTAGAGGGCTGCTGAGGGCACTTACAAGTCATGATTTGTCCAGGATCACACAGACAGTTATGCATCAGAGTCAAAACGTAGTCTTAACTTTAAAGCTGGCTATCTATCTATTCACTACCCAATGATCCTTGTCCTGCCTAAAATAGGGGGCTCGGAGCTGAGCACAGAACTGAACCCCAGATATGGTCTCACTAAGGCCAAGTAGAACTCTTCATTTTCTTCATTCTAGACATTCTGAGATTGCGTTAATTTGGGATTGGAGGGAAGAATAGAGGGAGAAACTTGGGCAATGTAAAGACAAAAGGGCGATAAGTGCCAGGTCTGGAGTCAGGAAAACTCATCTCCCTGAGTTCAAATCTGAACTCAGACATTTACTAGCTGTGTGGCCCTTGGCAAACCACTTAACCCTGTTTGCCTCAGTTTCTTCATTTATAAAATGAGCTTAAGAAGGAAATGGCAAACTACTTCAGTATCTTTCCCAAGAAAAACCCAAATGGGGTAATGAACAGTCAAACACAAATAAAAATACTATAAAGTACCAATGATGTCACAAGTCTTGACCATGGTACTTTATAGCTATCTTGATTAATTTTCATCATTATTCTGGCTTGTGGAGATCTTTCTGGAGCCCATTCTGTCATCCAATAGAATGAGTTAGCCCTTCCAATTTTATGTCATCTACTTTATGTCATCTATGAATTTGAAAAGCATGCTATCTACTCCCTTTCTCCATGACACTGGTGATAATGTTGAACAGAAAATAACATTCAGTGAATGAAAGTAGAGGATTATTTCCTCTACTTTATTATTATTAAACTTTATTAGTTTGTCAGGCAGAGGAAATAGAGTCAGATACTAAGCAATAAAGGTTAGCATTTAAGAATACAACATACAAGGGGATGATTTTGTAATATTTGGTTAGTTTTTTATTTTTGCTTTCCTTCAGAAATTACATATTTTGGCCAAGGCCATAGTAATGGTAGCTAGGTACCACAGTGTCTAGAATGCCTGACCAGAATCAAGAAGATTTAACTCCTTTAGTTCAAATCTGGATTCAGATATTTACTAGCTATGTGACCCTGAGTGAGTCACTTGACTCTGCCTCACTTTCCTCATCTGTAAAATGAACTGGAGAAGAAAATGAGCAATCACAACAGCATCTCTGGAAAAAAAAAACAAATAAAATACAAATAAACAAACAAATGGAGTCATGAAAAGTCAGACATAACTGAAAACAACTCAACCAGAAGAACATATGAATGGTAAGTTCTGGTATTTATTTATGGAACACATTAAGATTTACAAACACACTATTTCATTTAGTTGTCCCAACAGTTTTTGATGGAAATGCCTACCCAAAGACTTAACCAAATCCTAAGACTTTGGGCTTAGAATCAAGTTAAGCAAGCATAGGTAGAGATGCTCAGGAATAATAAGAGAGACCTATGTATGAGATAACACTCCTGGAATTCACAGCCCATCTTACATCAGTGGTACTCATTCTCCAAACATGCAATGAGTTTATATGCACAACTATTGTTATTATAGCACAAGAGAATCTGGGAATGTTAATAATATATAGATTTCACAAATTGCTTTTACAAGGGAGGTAGTAAGATCTGATATAAAGAACCCTGGCTCCAAATTCAGAGGATTCAAATCCAAATCCTACTAATAATTCTTACTATCTATAGAACCCTGGGCAAGTCCCTTGACTCCCCAGGACTTCAACCCCTTTAAAATGAGGGGCTTGCACCAGATGGCGTTTGAGGCCCCTTTGGATCATAGATCTATAATCCTATGATTCTATATAACTCATATAATTTAATGAGCATGGCACATGTTTGAAACATTTATCCATCTACTCTAGAACCTTTCTTATTACATGAGAGATGATTCAAGAGCTGACCCAGGTGGCTTGGGTTCAGATCTTGACTTGGAATTTGACTGACTCCAGTCTGCAAATCCTGACTCCAAAGTCAGACACTTTCCTGTGATAATGTAATATTGAAAATTTATATTATGCCAAATGTAAAATGTCAAATGTAATATTTAGAAATTGGTTTGGAAATATAATATTAGTTTAAAAAGAGATTTTTGTGGTTGCCATTTATAAAATAATTAACTCTTAAGTCATGAGGATGACAGTAGCTTTTAACAATTTAATTTTAACATAAATACAGTCTAAGAAAGAAATAAGGAGGGAAGGAAATAAAAAAAATATTACCTAGCCTACCACCCTAATCTTACCAGCCCATGAGAATGTCTTCCACCCACTCTGAATTCCAGAAAGATGCCCAGTCAAAAACCTCCAGAGAAGAATCTGATCTCCTCTACAGTCTCATTTTTATAGTCCTCTTTCTCCATATCACTTCTTTTCCCTGTGCTCTGGTCTATCACATCTTAAGAATCAATCAAAGTCTCTCTGACCTAGACCCATAACCCTTAGTTACAAGTCATACTCCTAGGGCTCTTAACCCGTGACCTCTGTTTGGAGCATTCCAGCTACACTAATAGGCTGGCTCAGATGAGCAGAAAGTTCCAGACCTTGGGAGAAATGGGTTCCCTTTACACATTATGATGGACAAATCACCTATCTTCTCAGAGCCTTATAAAAATAAAAAAAAACAACAATACTTGTACTACTTCACAAAATTTTTGATAGAAAATCACTTTGCAAAACTTAAATTGCTAAACAAATGTGATGGGAGGGGAGGGAGGCTGTGACTCTTTAACTATTTCTTTATTTTCCCTTTTTTTTAATTGATCTTTCATTTCTAAATCACCTTCATTTCCAGTCCTTTCTCTTGCCTCCATCCCTTCCTAGGGTCATCCCTGCTAATGAAGATGAGAAGACAGACAGAAAGTAATTCAGAAAATCTAATCAATATATCAATTGTTGAACCTGAAGGCAAAATAACCTGAATTCAGATCCCATCTCAGACCTTTACTAACTATGTGACTCTGGGCAAATACCTTCATCTCCCCAGGCCTCAATTTCCTTATGTATTATAGATAGATGGATGGATGGATGGATGGATGAATGAACAAACAAATAAATTGAATTAATGAATTTAATTAATTAATAAACAAGCAAATGGATGAATAAATGAATAGATAGATAAATGAATTAATTAATTAATTAATTAATTAATAGATAGATGGGTAGATGGATAGATAGAAAGATGGATAGATAAATGAATGAATAAATAAGGAGATTGGTTTCAGTGGCCTCAACAATTTCTTCTGGCTCAAAATCTAGAATCCTATGAGTCTATTCAGTGTCTGATACTCATAGTTCCCTCCTCTCTGCAAAGTGAGAGTGGTGGGATTTTTCAGTTCTTCTTCAGATCCAAGAGTGAGTTATTATTCTCCAAGACTAAATTATGATTCAGTTCCATCTCTGGACTGTTTGGTCTAGAAGATACTGTTTTTAGTTGGGTTTGGTTTTTGCTGGTTTATGTTTACTTTCAACCCTCTCTACTCCAAAACCCATTCACTTCCATCAGCTTTCTTTAGTTTCTGGGTAGATTTCAGGTCTACCCTCTTCAGCTAAGAACTCATCTCCTCTGAGGCCACCTCAGTGTTCCTTGGATTAGGAATTCAAAAATTCCATTCCTTCTGTTTAGTACCACAATCTCTGAAAAGAGAGCAAGAAGGTAAAAGGTGATGCAAAGAGCTGAGGGCTGCTGCACCCTTACTCCTACTCAAAGGTTACCAGAAACACCAGATTGATTGATCTATCAATCAGTCAACAAACACTAAGTGGCTACCATGTGCCTATTACTGTGCTAGGGATACAAAGGAAAATAAAAGAAAGCAAAAAGAGTCCTGCCCTCAAGGAGCATCCATTCTTTTGTTTTTGTTTTTGTTTTTTACTCCTGACTTCAAGGAGCTTCCTTTCTAAGAAGACAACCTGTAGCTAGAGAAGAGCACACAAGCTACACAGAGGAGAGGGAAGGTGGCCTGTAGGGGGGAAGGATTCTTTTCAGGGTGCTTTTCTTTACATTGTTGTACTTATGTACAATGTTTTTAAGATTTGACTTAGTTTACTGTACATTAGTCTTCCCAGGTTTCTCTTGAGATCAGAAAATAGATTTTGTTGGAAGGAAAGAAACAAGAGAGCCAGAAAAGCAGAGCCCTGGGAAGTCTGGTTGCTTGAGGGGGCTTTGCTTGTGTGCGTGTGTGCAGTGCATCCCTATGTGATTGTTCAGTCATTTTCATTTCTGTCGGATGCTTTGTGATCCGATTTAGCATTTTCTCTGCAAAGTATTAGAGTAATTTGTCATTCCTTCTCCGGCTCATTTTGCAGATGAGGAAAGTGAAGCAAACAGGACTAAGTGACTTGCCCAGTGTCACACAGCTAATATCTAAGGCAGGATCTGAACTCATGAAGAGGAGGCTTCCTGATTCCAAATGATCTCTCATTCTACTGTGCCACCTAGCTGCCCTCCTTGGGAAGTCCCTGGGAAAAGTCTGATAAATCCATTCGGTTTTCCGAAAGCACCACACCACATAAAGTTACCACACTCCCCAGAAAACCCCAGGTTCTCTTTCTTGTCCCTAGAAAACAAGCTAGACCTGGAATTTCATCGATACAGGGAACTACCAGATGAAACAAAGCCCTCTTCCAACGCAGGTCTTCCGGAAATCCCCCCAAATTTATAATGTGGACACTGAGAGGTTGTGATTTGCTCAGGGCCACATGGTCAGTATGGCCACTAGATGGCAAAGTGGAGAAAGCAATGGACATTGGAGTCCGGAAGCCCAACCTCACAGGCCATCTAGCTTGGAGACTTCTAGGCAAGTGACTTAGCTCAGCCTTCCTCATGTAAGGAGAACAACTCTATACACACATACAAACATATATGTATATATATATATATATATATATATATATATATATATAATTATTAAAGTATATATTCTATGTGCATATACATAATTTATATATTTTGTATGCACAAGTCTATATATAATTTAATGATATATAAACATAAATTATGTATAATATAGAACTCAATTTTAACTAGTTATATTTTTTAGGTTTATATATGATTTAAATGCATATATTTATATACAAACATAATTTAATAAGTATATGAACTTACATCTAATTTAATAAACATATATAAGCTTATGTATAATTTAATAAATAAGCATATAAGGTTTCATAATTATATCCCAATTTGTCTGTAACTTAATGGGTATATTTGACAAATATAATAAATATGCACACATATACACATAGATTAATTCATCAGTTCTCTATCCACTACACGAATATCTCATAAATAGAAATGGGACAACTAGTCAGTAAATAAAGCTCCCTGTGATCCTTGTACTGACTTGGGAAAGTCTGCACTATATTTGTTTCTATTTTGATGGCTACATTCATTACCAATCCAAAAGCAGGAGGGACCCACATTTTCATCCGGTTCAGGGTGCCCTCAGGAGTGTGACAGACAGGTGTGTTTGACACCTCTCTCTGCTCCCTCTTAGGGTCAAATAGAAACACCTCCATTTGGAATTTAAAGCCAGTCAGAGCCTGATTCCAACTTTCATTTTCTAAGCTTCTCAGACAGTACTGCCCTTTCTACTCTGTCCAGTGCAGCCAAGGGGACGTTTTTGGTGTTCTTTATACATGACGCCCCGTTTCCCCATCTGAGTTCCTTTGCACAAGCTATGTGCATCCTGTGCCACAATGGGCGCTCTTCTTTGCCTCCTCTTCCAATCCTCAAGGCTCCTGCTTATTTGTCCTACATAGGTTTTTTGTTTTCTTCTCTTTAAAATTTTTGACTTGGGGGGGCAGCTGGGTAGCTCAGTGGATTAAGAGCCAGACCTAGAGACGGGAGGTCCTAGGTTCAAATCTGGCCTCAGCCACTTCCCAGCTGTGTGACCCTGGGCAAGTCACTTGACCCCCATTGCCTAGCCCTTACCACTCTTCTGCCTTGGAGCCAATACACAGTATTGACTCCAAGACGGAAGGTGAGGGTTTAAAAAAAAATTTTTTTTTTGACTTGGCTCCTCTCAGCAATGCAGTGATCTGGACAACTGAAAGACTTAGGATGGGGCACACTGTCCATCTCCAGAGAGAGAGCCATTGGAGTCATCTTTTTCATCAGTGTATTTATGGACTTACTTCGGGGTTTTGGCTATGCATGAGTTTGCTCTTATAAAAATGACCAATGCAGGAAAAGTATGATTTACCTGATAATAAAAATGGATAAAACTCATAAAAGGAAAATGAAATTCATTCTGGCAGAGAAACGTAGGGGTCTTAGAAAGGGATAGGAATTTTGTTTTTTAATGATCCTACTTTTATCTGTGAAAACTTGGCTACTCTCAGCAGTACAATGATCTGGGACAATCCTGAAGGACCTATGATGTTGTCTTTCACGTCCGTGTATCAGTTTTATTTGGGTGTTCTGGTTATGTATGAATGTGTTCTTACAACAACAACCAATAAGAAAGTGGTTTGCCTGACAATAAAACTAAAAATTTTTTAATGATCACGCTTAAAAGAAAACACAGAAAAGAACAGAAGGAAATTCAGAAGCAAACAGATAAGCAGAACAACTTTGAAAGTAATACTTTGAATTGAATATTGTCAGCATGGATGTAGCTTGGGGGAACTTGGCGATCCCCAGTTGGTTTGGTTTGGAGGGAGAAAGCCCAGGTTTTGACCTTGGTACAGGAGAGTTTCTCCCTTGAGTTATAGCAAAGTAGGTAGCGCATCAATCTCATAAGCCAAAGGTCCCCAGTTCGATCCCCGAAAGGGGGATGTGATACAATGGGAGAATCTTCTAAGGCAAAAAAGAGTCATCTGATAGAATTAGCCATCCCCAATCTTAACTAACTCCAGGTCTATTGTTGGTCTGAGACCAAGGAAGCAAGACCTTCCCTCAGGGAGAAACTCTCTAGTGCCAAGGTCAAAACCTGGGCTTTCTACCTCCAAACCAAACAAACTGGGGATCCCCAAATTCCCCCAAGCACCAACTTTGAGGACCTCTACATCCCATGTTGACAATACATATTTCTGTTCTGCTCTTCATATGGAAATGTTTTCGTTTCCTTTTTAGTGTTTAGGTATAAAAAAAAAACTTTTAAGGGAATTAAAAATTAAAAAGATTTCCTTAGTCTTCAGTTTGACTGCTTGCTCTGGACAACCCCTTCTGAATCTACCTACCCAGGTTCTTTCAGACATGCCTGTTTTAAAGGAAACCCTGGTAAACTGAGGAAAATACACCTGGCCATATGTCTGTCCTAAGTAGAGCTTCTAATCTTAACAACACATCCTAGCTTCCAGCCCTTCCCCCAGCTCTCTTTCTATCTCTCTTTCTAGGAATCCACAGATCTCTTAATTTTTTTTCAGTTGCTTTTTTGCCCTCCCAGGAGCATGATCATCTGATTTAGAGCAGGAAAGGACCTAGTCCAAAATTGTTTCTTTAAAATGAGGAAACTGAGTCAGTCTATTGAGGTTAAATAACTTGCCCAAGGTCAAAGAACCCAGCCAAGGGCCCCCAAATGGTATTCTTTCCACCACACCCATTTTCCACAGGACCCAGCAAAAGATAAGTTCTAACCTCTTTATCAATCTACATATCCTGCTCCACTATTATCTTTTTCCCCTCCAAGAACATTAAAAGGCTTAAGACCAAACATTTACATTTTATCTCTTCTGCCTCAGTCTGGAGTCTCCCAGGAATCTACAGCAATTTGGTTAGGGGTGAGGGGGTGAAAGGAGAATTTCAGAGGGAGTTGTGACAAGGTCAAGACTCTGCTTAGAGAAGCCAATTTCTGGTAGATTTCTCCTCTGCCCACATAAAAGGCTTCCATCATTGGCTATACATTTGGTAAATGTACATGGTTCACAATGGAATAGACCCAGTAAGACCATGTGGACCAGTTGGCACCAAACATGTCACTGCTCATGGACAGACAACTCAAAGGACCACAGCTAGATCTGGCTGTAAATTCCATCTCTGGTGCTTCTTCTCTGGATGACCTTGGGCAAGTCATTCACCTCCCTGGCCCTCAGTTTCCTTGTCTGTAAAATAAGAGTGTTCAACTACATGATATGCTCTGGGGTCCCTTCCAGGTTTAGATCTACATGAGTCTGTGTTCTTTGGAAAACGGATTCCCATTCTAGCTCTCTTCTACCTGAGATCTCCTGTCATCTCTCTGGACTTCTGTTTATTTGTCTGTGACTTGAGAAGACTGGACTAGATGACCTCCAAAATCCTTTCAAATTTTTAATCACCAAATCTTTTAGACAAAGGGAAACAGTAGTCATTAATTAACCAAAAGAAGGTGGTAGGGAGGTTAAGCAACTCATATTTGCTTTTAGACTTTGGATAAGGATCAATTCACCCCACTGAGGCAACTAAGTGGTCCACTACATCTAAAGTCAGGAAGATGTGGGTTCGAATTTAGCCTTATATGCTTACTAGATGTACAACCCTGATCAGGTCATCTTAACCTTCCTCTGCCTCAGTTTCCTCAATTGTAAAACATGGACAGTAAAAGCACCTTCCTCATCAGATCGATTAAAGGACCAAATGAGATCTCTTGTACCACCAAGCATCTCAAACCGTTAAGATAGGGCTTTTTCTAGGTACCTAATAAGCACTTAATTGCTTGTTAAATTAATGGTATCCTTAGATTATAGTCTAATAGGATTATTGGGGCAAAAGGGTTATGATCAATTTTGAAAGTGTGTGGAGGGTGGATTATGTTATATGGGGGAGAGGGTGACCTTGAAAGTCACCTCATGACAAAGTTGGTCTTGGAGTCAGGGAAAACTGGGCTCCGGTCCTGCTTCTGATACATGGCAGTGGCACAGTGGACAAGAGTATCCGACCTGGAGTCAGGAAGACTCATCTTCCCAGATTCAAATCTGCCTTCAGACACTTACTTGACAAATTACTTAAATTCTAATTTTCATCTGTAAAATAGAGATATTAATACTTGCCATATCAGTCTCTCAGAGTTATTGTGAGGAAAATGTACAACATATCTACATCCTGTATTATTTTTGTTATTAGGCAGCAAGGTGGTACAGTGTGTAGAGTCCTGGGTCCAGAGGCAAGGAGACTTGTCTTTTTGAGTTCAAATCTGATCCCAGACACTTACTTCCTAGCTGTGTAACCAGGGGCAAGCCACTTAACCCTGTTTGCCTCAGTTTCCTCATCTGTAAAATGAGCTGGAAAAGGAAATGGCAAACCATTCTAGTATCTTTGCCAAGAAAATCCCAAATAAGGTCATGAAGAATCAGACACAACTAAAATGGTTCAATGATTATTGTTATTATGCACTTTTCCAAGAAGATTCTGCCAATTCACAATTCCACCAACACCTGTTTTGCCGCAGCCCTACCAACAGTGAATTTCATAACTTTTAAAACTATATCACCAGGGGGAAGCTGGGTGGCTTGGGGGATTGAGAGTCCTAGTTCAAATCTGGCCTCAGACACTTCCCAGCTGTATGATCCTGGGCAAGTCACTTAACCCCCATTGTCTAGCCCTTACCATTCTTCTGCCTTGGAGTCAATGCACAGTATTGATTCCAAGATGGAAAGTAAGGGTTTAAAAAAAAAAAACTATATCGCCCAATTTGAGAAGAATCGTTAATCTTCTCAGTTACTTCATTTGTATACTATCCATTTCTTTTTAATTCGAATGGTATTTTTCATTCTTTTTCTGGCAGTTACTGAGAGATCTAAATCCAAATTCTGAATTTCATCCTTACTAGCCATGGCAGAGAAATTATTCCAGTCTCAACTTCTCCAAGGTGCATTTTCCTCTTATGTAAAACAGAGATCAAAATCTTTGCCCTATCCCACAGGGTTACGGGAAGGAAAACAAAAACACTCTATCAATGTGAGTTATTATTAACAGAAGATCAGTGGTGTTACCTTACATGTAAGGGAGAGTACATTAACTTCATGATCATTCAGTTTCATCTCTTCTTACTCTTCTTTCTTCTAAATCCTTACTTTTCTCCTTTCTTTGTTCTCTCTCTGATCCCCATTATTTATTTCTCCCATGACTTATTCCCCATTTCTTATTACATAAATCCCCATTACCTATTCTCAAGAATAAAATGAGAGGCTGTGTACACAGGGGAAAACACCAATGGCTAAAGTCAGAAGATATGAGTTCAAATCCTACTTCTGATGTGTACTCCCTCTGTCACTTTGGACAAGTTCATTTATTTTCTTGTGCCTCAGCTTTCTCATCTTCTGTACAATGAGGAGTTTGGACTGGATGACCTCTGAGGTCCTTTCCAGCCCAAATCTATGATCCTCTGAGATACAGAAACTTCCCCTGTGGAAGGTACTGAATGTAACTGCACCAAGAATTACTGGGTTGCTGTTTATCCCCACATCCTGATGTCAATACTCAGCTTACCACTTTACTGTGTAACCTTTTGGATTCTTTTCTCATTTTTCCAGTAGGCACTAACTCCCTGCCTCACACACAGTAGACATCACTAAACACATTGGAGAAGCTTTCTGCGAAGTTTTATTTCTCATAGGCACAGTAAGACAGTCTGTGATTTTTATGGCGTTGGAAAGGACATGGGATATTATCTTACCTAAGATGGATTCCATGCAAGGTTCATAAAATTTGGCATTGAGAAATCATTTTTAATAAACAACAAATCCTGCTTAATCTATTTGCCTAATTTCATTTTGTTGTTGTTGATTTGGACAGTTTATTTTCCTTGGACTTTTTGTTTAACTACATAGCAGAAAATTCTAAAGTGAGATTTTACATGCTGAGTCACTAAGCCAAAGACCTTTGACTTTATTGCCTGATTGTTGTGAGTATAAACTGGCCCTCAATGCAAGCTGCCCTCAAAATGAGCTATCTCCAAAAGGGGAAAATATAAAGGTCATCAAGATATAGGTCTAGAATTTGGAGAGAATTTAGAGATAATCAATTCAATAGAGATAATAATTCAACCTCCTCCTTTTACAGATGACTTAACTAAGGCAGAGAGAAAAAGAATTCCTTGCCCAAGGTCATGAAAGGAGTGAACAGTGTCAGAATTTGAATTCAGGACTTGTGTTGTCAACACTTCAGTCAACCAACATTTATTAAGTGCCAGTCACTATGAAGTAGGTAAAAACCAGTCCCTGTATTCAAGGAGTTCATTGTCTAATATAGTTGAGATAATATGCAAATATCTGGTCATATATAAAGGAGGAAAGAGAATCAGCATTTTATATTTATTTATACATATGTTTTATAATTTTATATTTAAGCATTTATATTATTAATATGTTCCAGGCACTGTGCTAAGTGCCATTTACAAATATGATCTCATTTTTACCCTACAATAATCTTAGGAGATTGCTGTTATTATTACTTCCTTTTCATAACTGAGGAAATTGAAGCAAATAGGGTTAAGTGACTTGGCCAGGGTCATACAGCTAGTGTCTGAGATCAAATTTGAACTCAGGAAGGTGGACCTTCCTGACTTCAGACCCAGAACTCTACCCTCTGTGCCACCCAGCTGCCTCCAAAGTAAAACAGTAGGATCTGGTTAAGGGCACTTTTCTGTGGCTGATGATATGTGCCTGTGTACAAATATATATATATATATATGTGTGTGTGTGTGTGTGTGTACATATATACCTATCTACATATATACATTTGTATATGTATATATACATGTATGCATATATTAGGATATATATGACAAATTGTTTTTATATATACATGTGTGTGTATATGTGTGTGTATGCGTATCCTCGAATTGCCTTAACTTAAAGTATATATACATCAATATAAGGGGTATAAGGCACAAAGGGTCTTAAAGGTAAGACATAAGCATTTAGAGAATAGAGGACCAGGAAAGGCTGCCTGGAAAATTGTCACCCCCTACTCCCCAATTGCTAAAGGCAGAACTCAGTAGAAGAAAAGGGGGGTATTGTGAAAAAGAAGCTAGAATCAGACTAGGAGAAGAGAACTAAAATACAAACATCTAGGAAAAGAGATAATAAAACATACCTCCCCACATTGGCTGAGAGAGGAAATGGCAGGGCTACTAAAACAGAATGGTGCAGACATCCTAAAGATAACCATTCTGTTATGTCTTCTGCCAATGGTTTTTGTCAAAAGGGACAGTTCCATCAAAAAGAGTCCAGGCGAAAAAGAACTGATTTGAAAACAAAAGCATCAACAAAACTTGATGTTTGGTGAATTTTTCATTGCTAATATCTATATAATCTTTTGAAGTTTACAAAGTATTTCAGATACAGTCCCTCTTGGGTTATGTACAACTCTCTGAAGTTGTACATCTATCATCCCCATTTTACAGCTGAGAAAACTGAGACCCAAAGAGGTTACAGGACACAAGTATATATTAAAGTAGGATTTGAATCCTCCTGCTTCAAACTCAAGCTCTCTTTCCACTAAACCATGAAGCCCGGTTTTATGTACCAATTGTACTAGAGGATTACTCAAGTATTTGACACATTTATTACTTCCTAGTTGAAAAGGCAGGCTTGGCAACTTTGAGGAGGCAGCAAATGATGGTAAGAGCATTGTGAAGTCAGAAAACCTTGCTCCCTTAGTCTTTTTTAATTTGAAATTTTTTATTTAATTAATTAATTTTGAATATTTTCCCATGGTTCCATGATTCATGCTCTTTCCCTCCTCTCCTTCTACCCTCTCCTGTAGCCAATAAGCAATTCCACTGGGTTTTACATATGTCATTGATCAAGACCTATTTCCATATTGTTAGTAATTGCACTAGGGTGGTCATTTAGAGTCTACATCCCCAATCATATCCCCATTGACTCGTGTGATCATTGCTCCTTAGTCTTTGACTTGAACAGTTCTTTTAAGCTCTCTCCACATGGGTACAAAAATGACAATGACAAGAGGACTGCTGTTCTCATAGGGCTAGCCAATGAGACCATGGGCAAGCATGCTTTGAAGAGCCTGAAGTGGCAAACACAACAGCAATGATTATTGATGGCTAAAGTGGTGACAAGGTCTAATGCAGACTGTACACAGGAAGAGCAAATAGTGAAAGCTGTAGCTTTAGCCCTTCATTAAAAAAACAAAAACCCACCGGAGAGTAGATTCTACCCTCCACCCAAGTCCTAGGCTATCATTGGCTTGTATTTCAGATGCTACTTATCCAGTTTCTATTTGGTGGCTCTCCATACATTTCCTTCTAAAATACCCTAGAGAGGAATGTTGGGGGGGGGGGGGTTTCCATGTCTAAAGAAAGAATGAACCCAGAGTCTATCTACCACACTGCATGACTAAGGTACCTCCTGGGGACAACTACTAGAGGGGAAGGCAAGGAACCGCCAGGAACTAAAGAGCCTGCTGGGAACTTACCCCAAAACCTACACCTCTTATTCATATGTGGATTTGGAAGGCTCCCAGCCTGGCTGGGGCCAGAGGAATGGATACCATTGAGTTGTAGATGTGCAATGGTTGATGGTAAAGTTGGGGGGGGGGGGGGCGAGACAAAGGTGCCAAGAGGAGGGTTTGGGTATGTGTGGAGATCCCTGGGGAGAGCTTTGAGTTTAGATTTGGAAAGGGGAGGGGTGAGAGGAATGAAGTGGGAATGATAAATCTGGTGGTACCTCCCACCCCCTGCAGGAATCCCCCAGTGAGGGGCTGTTGGGTATGTTTGAATCATAATGAGGCTCTGAATTACTCATTCATAGGGCACTTTTAAGTTTTATAAAGTCCTTTCCTCTGGACAGCTCAGCAAAAATAGAGTAAAAATAGCATTACTCTAGTTTCACTGTGATGGGGAAATGGTTCCTTCATACTACTGGCTCATTCCATTTTAAAGATAACAGCTCCATCAGAAAGTACTTCCTTATAAGGAACCAAAAAATGTCACCCTAAAACTGCCATTTGACTCTTCCTCCTAATATCATTGTCTCTCCAGGTGCCATGGCTCTCATCCCCCCAAATCTTCTCCCAATTAAACAACCCTAGTTGCTTCCACAGGTTTTGAGATTCCTCACTATACTCCTGATTCTTCCTCCCACTTCTCCAAATTCATCTTACAAATGGGGGAGGGGGGGTTAGAATCAAAGACAACTTTGCAGAGGTGGTCTGATCGCTGCAGATAACTACTAGTAATACAGTCTAAGCAACCTTGGCTTTGCTTGGTGGTAGCATAGCAGACTAAGGAATCATTCTGATCTGACAAGAGTCAGATTCAACTTGTTTTACTTTTTGACCTAAATGGAGGATATTATATTTATTCTTATTCAATTTAGTCATTCATTTTCCCTTATCCCAGCTTGATGAAATATTTTCCAATCCTTGAGCCTAGCATTTGGGGTATTAGCTATCCCTCCCAGCTCTACACATTTGGTAAACATTCCATTTAATGTATAGATTTTTTTTCTTCCTTTTGGTTGGGGAGATAATTTATTAGTGTAAGAAATTTCCTCCATTGATGAAGATCTACAATTATTCTGCAATTTATACTCTTAGATAATAGTCAATGAAGCAAGTAGATGCTATCCCCACTTTTCATATGAAAAGTTTGGGGATAGCATCTACTTGCCTGGATTTTTGCTTTTTTTTTTTTTAATTAAAGGATAACGTTCCTCAAGTTCAGCATGAGATATATTGTCAGACATGGCCAAAACATAGATATTTTTTGCTTGCATATACTTGTTACAAGGGATATTGGTGGTTGTTGTTTTCCCCGGGATGGGTATGGAAGGAAGGAAGGAAGGAAGGAAGGAAGGAAGGAAGGAAGGAAGGAAGGAAGGAGGGAGGGAGGAAGGACTTTGAAACTTTTTTTAGTGTACTGAAGAAAACAGAAGAAAATTCCAAGAGGAATATTAGCAGGACAGCTTTGAAACTAATATGATAAATTTATTATAAAATCTTTATATGCTATTTTCTTCTTTTTGTATATGGAAATGCTCAAATTTCTGGTCATTGGTCAAGTTGAAATTATTTTTAATTTTTGAGTTCAAAAAATGTTATGAGTATAAATATGGCTGCAGACAATCACTAGATGTGTGTACCTGTGGAAGTCACTTGACTTTTGTCTGCCTCTTTTTCTTCAAATGTAAAATGACAGTAGTAATATCATTTAGGGATGCTAGGTGGTGCTGTGGATAGTGTTCCAGGCCTGAAGTTAGGAAGACTCATTTTCCTGAGTTCAAATCTGGTCTCTGAAACTAGCTGTTTGACCCTGGCCAAATCACTTAACCCTGTTTGCCTCAGTCTCCTCATCTGGAAAATGAGCTGGAGAAAGAAATGGGAAACCATTCTGGCATCTTTGCTAAGAAAACTCCCAATGGGTCATTTATTTCCTTGTGCCTCAGCTTCCTCATCTTCTGTACAATGAGGAATTTGGACTGGATGACCTCTGAGGTCCTTTCCAGCCCAAATCTATGATCCTCTGAGATACAGAAACTTCCCCTGTGGAAGGTACTGAATGTAACTGCACCAAGAATTACTGGGTTGCTGTTTATCCCCACATCCTGATGTCAATACTCAGCTTGCCACTTTACTGTGTAACCTTTTGGATTCTTTTCTCATTTTTCCAGTAGGCACTAACTCCCTGCCTCACACACAGTAGGCATCACTAAACACATTGGAGAAGCTTTCTGCGAAGTTTTATTTCTCATAAGCACATTAAGACAGTCTGTGATTTTTATGGCGTTGGAAAGGACATGGGATATTATCTTACCTAAGATGGATTCCATGCAAGGTTCATAAAATTTGGCATTGAGAAATCATTTTTAATAAACAACAAATCCTGCTTAATTTATTTGCCTAATTTCATTTTGTTGTTGATTTGGACAGTTTATTTTCCTTGGCTACAATTGAAACAGATGAACAATAATGACAACAACAATCACCTACCTCACAGGGTACGTGAGAATCAAATGTGATAACATTTGTGAAGTGCCTAGCACATAGTAGGTTCTTAATAAATGCTAATTCATTATCTAGTATCATAACGTTAATGTGTCAGGGGGCAAAATGAACTTGTGTCTTCCTTATTCAAAGCCTTACTCCATCCATTCTACCATTCTGCCTCTTGTCAACTATATTTTCACTCATTACTGATTATTTTTAAGTGTTAAAGGGTAGGGAGGGGAAAATTAAAAGGAGAGCATCTATCTCACCCCTGCAGACTGACATGAATCTATTATCAAAACTCCATGAGTTTCCAATCATTTTGTCTAGCTACAAAAGAGATACACACCTAAGAGGGGAAAAAAGTGTTATTAATCAGCTTGGGGCTGTGAGATCAGAAGACAGTCTGAAGAGAGAGAAAACCAGCCTGGGCTGATTATCATCAACTCTCACCAAAAAAGCAAGAAATCTTTGCTAATGAGAATAATTGAGGAAGGGATACATTTTCAGATGAGAATAGTCTATATATCCCAAAGAAAGACTTATTTGGAGGGGTGGAGGAGGGATGGGGTTTCTAGATCATATTTCCCAAACTAAATCAGAGATGCTAGCTGCAGCTTAGAGGACAGTTCTGACTGAAATCAGAAGTTTGGACCTGGAGCAAAGACAAAAAAGGGCACTGCTTTGCCAAAGGCCAAGGGGAACTATAAAACACAGTTTGGCTTTTAATCAGCAATGAGAGCAGAAGCCATGCTGTTCAGGGAAAAGAAAACTGGATTTGAAGTCAGATGACCTGGCTTCTAAGGATGACCAGGGTAGATGATCAGGTTCTTCCATTTCCTGCCTGGCTATTGTATTGGTTCCAAGGCAGAAGAGTGGTAAGGGCTAGGCAATGGGGGTTAAGTGACTTGTCCAGGGTCACACAGCTGGGAAGTGTCTGAGTACAGATTTGAACCCAGGACCTCCATCTCTGGAGCTACCCAGCTGCCCCCTGCCTTTCATTGTCTTAATGAAAGTAGCTAAGTCTTTCACAGCTGACCATTGTTACAATATTGCTATTACTGCATACATTGTTCTGGTTCTGCTCACTTCACTTTGTTTCCATTTGTAAGTCTTCCCAGGTTTTTCTGAAACCATCCAGCTTGTCATTTTTAGCACAATAGCATTGCATCACACTCATATATAACAACTTATTCAACCATTCCTCAATTGATGAGTAGCCTCCTGATTTCCAATTTTTGCCACCACAAAAAAAGATCTGCTATAAATATTTTTGCACATATAAGTCTTTTTCTGTTTTCAGACCTACTAGTGACATCTGGGTCAAAGGGTATGTACTGTGCACATTTTGAAAACCTAGAATATATATTTTAAAGTATAAAATACATAGGATCTTAAAGGAAAACAATTATACTGAAATAGTTATCAAAAAGTTTAAAAGCAAAAACAAAAAATTTCATGGATCCCAGATTAAGAATCTCTGTCTAAGAGGAGAGACTCTAAAGGAACACTCTAATGCAAATACTAACAACGTGGCAATGGGTTCGAATCAAGAACACATGTGATACCAGTGGAATCACGCGTCGGCTACGGGGGGTGGGAGGGAGGAAAAGATAATGATCTTTGTCTTTAATGAACAATGCATGGAAATGATCAAATAAAATACTATTTAAAAAAAAAGAATCTCTGTCCAGTGTAAAGAGAATTGGATTATCTGAGGTCTTAAGCCCCAGGACTGCCCAGACTCCATGGTGTGGCCTTGTGGAAAGCCTTAGTTTTCTCATCTGGAAAATAGGAACAATATTGCTAAAATGAGATATTTATAAAAGGAATTAGCACAGGTTTTGCACATAGTAGGTGCTATATAAAGGTGTATTCCATTCCCTACTTGTCCTTACCTACCTCAGAGAAATAATTCATGTGAAAGAGTTTGGGATATTAAATTAAATTCTAAATAAGAGGAAGGTATCATCATTAAGAAAGGGGAGTGATTACAAATATGACAGGAGGAAGAATCAGCCAACTAAAAAAAATAAATAAATAAAAAGAGGCTGTAGATGAAACTGAAAGTACCAAGGAGAAACAGAATAATGTCACAATTCAAAACAAACTAACTAAATGATTTAAAACTAGGCAATAAGGATAATTTTTTGTAGATTGTAATTTTAAGTTTCCTCCAAATGCAGTAAAACATATGGAAAATTAAAATCACTGTCTCTTAGAGCTACCCTACATTGATGACTGTGAAGATACTTCATCAGAAAGGTTATCATCCCCAGATGATGGTCTTCTTGGTTGTGGCAATCTCAAATAACCTAAAGCAACAACATGGCAACTTGCTGTACCCAAAGACATGAGCCATCTCTTTAGGTGCTACCCTGTGGGCCAAACTACACCAAATATTGAATTAACCCTGGAAATTAAATAACACCCTCAGACAACTAATGCATTTGAGAGTTTTTCAAAGGATTGCTGGTTATTAAACAATAGCAAATTATTTCTCTATGTCTGGAGTTAATTTCTAAGGCATTAATTTACAGAGCTGTCATTTTAACTGGCAGAGGCTTGCTATCCCTGACTCACTTCTATAACCTCCTTGATTTCAGAGAGAAAGAAGAAAAAACTATAATTTTTTTGCCAACTCCAGATAGGTTGACAAAAAGTAACAAATATGACTGCCTTCCCACTCCATCCTTTGTAAGAGGCATCAGTCCTAGATTCAAATACGACCCCTAATTGAGCAAATCATTTAGCCTAGATGGACTCTTCCCCCCCTCTTCTGCCTTCCTATAAAATGAGGATTTGGAGCCAAGATCGTCAGTGGCATCCCCATTGGCCTGCCTCTTATCAAGCCATGGGACTTGGACTCTAGAAGAGAGAGTGAGATTGATGACTTTGTGCAACTCTGCCTCACTGAAATCCCACTCTCACCCAAATCAAGACTTGTGATGTCATTGGTCCTCTTCAAAAACAAAGGATGAACAGCAACAAGAATAACAAAGAGTTGGGAGTCTGAGGAGTCTCCCAACTCTAGGACAATCCCCTGATTCTACTCCTCACATGGAATTCCTCCAGTCTTCTTATCCTTTTAAATAAGGCAGATAAAGTACCCCCTTCCTGGGCTTTAGGAGAATTATCTAATATTCCTACAGTATCAGGAAATCTCTAGATGAAAGAAACTATATAAATGCAAATTATTCTCCCTCTGTTTCCTGAGAAATACCCCCACAGTTTCCTTGAAGAACCCTTATCCATTCTACAAATATTGGGAGTTGGGACAGAGAGGGAGGGAAAGGAGGAGAATATGCACCTACATAGCACATACTGTGTGGCTGGGTACTTTATGAATTTAATCTCACTGTCTCCTCACAAGACTAGGAGGTAGGTGCTATTATTATCTCATTTTATAGTTGAGGAAACTGAGGCAAACAGCAGTTAAGCAACTTGCCTCAGGTTATATAATGAATAAGCATTTAAGGCAAGATTTGAAGGCAACTCCTGACTCCAGTCCCAGCCCTCTACTAGCACCACCCCAGTAGCTGCCACCAAATATTGAGCACATAATACGTTCAAGACACTGTGCTAAGTATACAAAGAACAAGATGGTGTGAGAGCCCAGTTAGTAGGGAATCATAGGCTCATAGAATAATAGCACTAAATCTGTAAAGGACCCCCTAGGCTTAGGAGTCCAAGTCTTGTCCAAGCCCCATTTTACAGATGAAGAAATTCAGGCTCAGGGAAGTTAAATGTCTTTTCTAAGTAGCTAGGTGGCTGAATGGATGGAGCATTGAACTTGGAGTCAGGAAGATGAGTTTGAATTCTGTCATACACATAAACTAGGTATATGATTCAGGCCCACCACTTAACCTATAACTCAGCTGTAAAATGAGGATGATAATAATACCACCTACTTCCTAGGAATGTTGTAAGGATGAAATAAGACTTATAAAACACTTTACAAATTTATGTGTAATATAAATGCTAGTTGCTGTTATTATTAACCACGGACTTTATAGAGGGGATTTCTTTCAAGTAAACCTAAGCTAGATAATCTCTAGGTTCCTTTGATTTAGTTATAGAAAGCACCAGAAGCTTTGGTATAAAATACCCAAGAGGAAGAGGCAGTGTAGCGTGATGGTCACACTTTCAATCCGGCATCAGGAAAGCAGAATTCCAATTCTGCCTCTGATATTACTTACTAGCTATGTGACCAAGAGAAAGTCACCTAACCCCTCTGAGCCTCAGTTTCCTTGTCTGTAAAATGAGGATTAATAATATCTCATCTATCTTCTCACAAGGTTGTTGTGAGGCTCAATTATGGATACAAACCCTTTGACCAATGGTAATGTGCCACACAGGTGTCTGCTATCTTGTTATTCAATGCAGCCACACCATTGTCTGTGACATTGAAGTAGGAAAAAAAAATCCAGCTTGCCCAGATTCAAAATGTTTCAGAACCACTGTACCAGGGTGTAACTGCATTGCCATGGAAGTCAGATGTTTTTGTATTTTTTATTCTCTTAAACCCTTTATGAATGGTGAACCAACAAGATTGCTTCCCCCATTTTTATTGCAGGTTACATATACCTAAAGGGTTTCTTATGCCATACAAACACACATGCAACCACATTTAAATCATCCCATGGTATTGAGAAGCAATTTGGAATGACATAATTTTTCCTAACTACTTTCTTCCATACTTAATCTTTTTATGCTACAAATGCAAATTAAGAAAGTGCTTTAAATTGCATGCTAAATTGAATTCTTATCTGTCCACACAGACCAAGACCCCAAAAATTGTTTTTCAATTTTGCAATTCATCATACCCCAAAGGTCAATAAAGACTCTCTCAATGGATAAGGTGGGAACACAGGCTTCTTTCTGATCTTGGATGCTCCACAGGAAACTCTGATCTCCTTGGCTTCCTGCCAGTTTACAAAAGGATTCCAACTGATCTGCCTTATCATGGTGGGGAACACAGACCTAAGGAGGAAGCTAGAACCAAAGTTATCAAGGATATTGCTGCCAAGAGAAGATTTCTCAAAAGCTTGCCATTCCTTCCCTGTTAATACAGACAGCTTCATGTTTTTCACCAGCCAAAAAGTAGTGGCTTGAATAACTACAGTATTTCCAGGAATTGAGAGTAACTGATATCTAGTTAGAGAAGGTCCTTGTGTCCACTACCACCAGACAGAGCTAAAATCAGGCTGGTTGATACTGAATGATTCACAGAATAAATCTGATGATTCCTCAGAGTAGTGAGATGTCAACTCTTGAAAAGAATTTATTTGACATATATATAACCACAGAGGATATGTTTCTAGTCATAAGTTTTTCTAGCCAGGTTTTGATCAGAAGGGAGACAGTCTAAGATCTATATTACTGGCCATAAGAACTAAAGGAAGATACCCCAGGTATTGGCCGCTTCCAAGCCAAGGAGACCATGGCTTCATTGAAACGTTTCTCAGACAGTTCAAAGGTTTTGAAGAATCAATGGGTGAACCTCATCCTACACAATTCCAGATTTCTATGTCACAGTTAGTCCAGAGCAATATTTAATAGTTCCTCTTTTTATACCTCTTCCATGTACCATCCCTACTTCGCATATAGCATTGACTTTCAGGGTGCAAGGTAAATATAAATATAAATAAATTATTTTCAGGAAGCAAGGCTAGCATTGATGACAGAGAGATATGATGACTGATAGAGTAGTTGCTGAATTAAAACAGGAATCTTGTTTAAATTAAAAAACATATCTTGACAATCTGGCAAATTCTATGGATCTGCTGTTAAAATCATATAATTACATTCATAAATAATATACATGAGATTAAAGAGGAAACCAATTATAATGAAATATAGAAAAAAGATTCAGACTCCAAGCAAAGAATCCTTCTATTTGGATTAAAAAAAAATATGTGTGTGTATTAATACCTATAGGGATATAGATAAGATATAGAAACTGTATAAGCATCATCATGACTGTAGTCAATAGATAAAAGGAATAGCATTCAATGAACTATTAGCTGCCAACCACTATACTTGGAATTGAGGCAAAAGGCATACTTTCTGGCTCAAGAGTTTCACAACCCAGCTAGGTGTAACTAGTGTGTACTCATGAACACTGAAAATATTCTTAAAGTAAAATGCCAGTAAGTAGAACTAATGTCATATAAACTGGGTATAAAAATATTTACAGCAGCTTTGTTTCAGGTGGCAAAGAAATGGAAACAGAAGGGGTGTCCATTGATTGGGGAATGGCTGAACAAGCTGTGGTATATGAATGTGATGCAATATACCTGCACTGTCAGAAAGGATGGTTTCAGAAAAACCTGGACATACTTATATGAACAGATGCACGGTGAAGTAAATAGAACCAGGAACAGAAGGCAGCTTGGTAAGGCAGTGGTTAGAGTATGGGACCTGAAATCAGGAAAAGCTAAATTCAAATCTAGCCTCAAATACTCACTAATTGTATGACTCTGGGCAGATGCTTTACCCTCTGTCTGCCTCCACTTCCTCATCTGTGAAATAAGAATAATAATGGCACCTGTTTCCTAGCAATATTGTGCAGATCAAATGAGATGACATTTAGAAGGTGCTTTATAACCCTAAAGTTACTACATAAATGGTAGCTGTTATTATATATCATTATGCTAACAATGTATACAAAACATCATTAAAAAGACAGTCAACTCTGAAATTCTTAGGAACATGATTATGATTCCACAGAATTCATAATGAAACAGGCTATCTACTTCATGATAGAAGAGATGTTCTCAGAATATAGAATGAGATTTTGTTTTTTGTTTTTAAAGCCGACTAATCTAGATATTTCTTTTGCTTAATCATATATGTTTATAATAAAGTGCTTTTTTTCTTGCTTTCTCATGGGGGTGGAAAGGGCAATACAAAAAGGAAAAGAGAGAAATTCAATCTTTGAAAAAAATAAAGGAAAAAACTATAGATTGGATATAGATTGAAAACAAAGTTGGAATTATATGGCTGATTGTAAAATTTAGAACTAAGATAGATAATATGTAAAATGTTAGTTCTATGAAACGAGTATTTTAAAAAGATGATTTTCACAAATATGTACCTGATGGGGTTGCAGGCCCAGTGGCAACCCCCAAAATAGACAAATAAATCAATCAAATTCAAGGGGTCTTGTGACAAAAGAATACACAGGAATTTGGCACCAGATTGTGTATAGGGTGGGTGGAGGAGAGGGAGGAACAAATGACCTGTATGATAGAGCTGTCATTATTATTATTATCATCACCATTAATTAATTAAATAGAATTCCAAGCCTAAAGCAACTAGGAGCATGCATCCCAATCCAAAGTGTAGAGTAGGGGGATGCAGGAAGAGAGAGATAATGAGTTTCTTTTTTTATATGCTAAGGATCTACCAGCACTTTTTGAACCTATTGAGATGGATTTCTGCCACCAAAGAATAAACACCACAGGGTAGTTTTCCTTTATTTTTATGCAACTAGTCTTTATTCTTATAGTAAGAAAAAACACTTCATAGGTAAGGCTGGAGGAAATAGGCATTCAAATTGGAAATAACAAAGGGGTATCTGTAAATGCAGTTCTGAAAGTTACTGAATTCCACACACTTTTTTTCCACTGAATTTTCAGAAGCCTGAAAAAAAAATAGACCAAAGAGACATTTAGTCACTAAATAGACAAAGACCACTTTTTATGAATGTCCTTTGTGTTCAAAGATGACATTGCAGTTTTCCTTATGTTCTAACAAAAAAGCAACTAAGACAGCATCAGCTACCCATCTGTATGTCTGCTTTTCTAGCTATATATAACCTGGCACATATAAAACCTAATAGATGCTGGTTCATTGATTGGACTGGAATAATCTCATTCATCAAAGCTTTTCTAGGAAGACAGGTTCAAACCCTGCTTTTCTGAAATGGACTGATTGAGACACCCGGGGCAAGTCACTGGACTTTTTAGTGGTCTAGGAAAGTCTTTAAGACTATAAATTTCAGAGAAGACTAATACCTACATTGGTTGAAAGTCCCCTCATTGGAAGGTTTTCTCTAGCAATAAAATCATAGTTCCTGTCCCTCTCCATGGAGGCTGTCCTTGAAGAGGCTGTTAGAAAGCTGAGGACAGGCTTCCTTAAGTCATATTCCATAATAAATCACATTGTTAACCTCACATGGTTGAAATGTGTAGAGAAAACAGGAACCTACTACAGCCATTATTTGTTGCTTATTTTTATTACTTTATCATTTTAATTTGGTAGAGCAATAATAATAATAATAATTTTAATTTGGTTGAGTGAAAAGATGTCTTAAAGGCACTTCTCCAATAATTTGAAATGTTTTCAGACATATTTGCTAGGTAACAAAAAAAAATCCTTTCAGTGGGGTCAATAAAGCATTTTCCATACAACAGCCCTATGAAATAAATTCTCAAAATACTCATGGACCTATAATCTCCTTGATGTGGTTTTTCCCTCCAACAATTGAGACCACAATCCATCTAAGGGCTACCATTTTAAAAATACTTTTCTCTATGCTCTTCCATAATTTCACCAGAAAAAAAAAAGTCTTACATTTTGTTGAGACCAGCCTCTTATTTCTTTTTCTTTAAAAAAAATTAAATATGAATTTTTTTTTCTCCTTGCCTCCATTTCTCTCAACATCTCTTAAGGTACCAATGGAGCACTCCAGACAATATCCACTGGTTCTCCTTCCCTGTTGCCACAAGATCAAATCATCTTTTACAACCTGAAATATCTTTGATGACATCCTTTACACAGGGATTCTTCTTTATAGTTTATTATTTGTTGTGTGTTTCAGTCTTCTCACATCTACCACACATTTCTCCACTGTCTCTTTGCAATGTCTTATAGAGAAATGCATTCTAAAGGATGAGCTATATATTCTATTCACCTAACATATACATTATATATACATATATATATATATACATATCTCATAATATAGACAACAAGTGTTCTTCATCTGTTTGGCTTTGCCTACTTAAATAGTTAAGCTTAAAGATCTCACCAGATTGAGAAAGGTCCTACTTCAGTATTCTAGAGCAAGAGTTCTTAACTCAGGAATCCTTGGATTTTTTTAAAAGCATCTCAATAACTGTATTTCAATATTATTGTGATCTTACACTATTTTATTTTATTAACCTAAGGAAATTATTCTGAGAAGATATCCATAGATTGCCAAAAATATTTTTCACATAGAAATGGTTATAGATGCCTGTTGGAGAGTCTTTTGCATCCACACAGTCATCCACAAGAAGGACTTCATCAGTTTCAAGAAAACACTCCAAATTGTGTTATGGAGTCCTGATGAGTACCCCTGGGGTTCCGGAAGGATACCTTTTGCAAGAATGCAAGACTCCAGGGGGCAGCTGGGTAGCTCAGTGGATTGAGAGCCAGGTGTAGAGATGGGAGGTCCTAGGTTCAAATCCAACCTCAGACACTTCCCAGCTGTGTGACCCTGGGCAAGTCACTTAACCCCCATTGCCTAGCCCTTACCACTCTTCTGCCTTGGAGCCAATATACAGTATTGACTCCAAAACAGAAGGTAAGGGTTTAAAAAAAAAGAATGCAAGACTTCAAAACTTAGCTTAAAAACAAAAAGAGAAATTTATTAATTTGGAAAGTAATGTTGAGATTGGCCAGGAGGATAGCAAGGTGGGACAGCAAGGTGGGGAGCAGTTCCTGGAAGGACAGTATGAGTGGAAAGGCCGTTCCTCCATGAGGACAGTATGGATGGAAAAGCTGTCCCCCAGAGGACATCAGTTCTGGGGCTTTAATATTTTTACAGCAGATGCTACACCATGGTGTGGACATGACCTATAGAGTGTTAGTCCCTCAGGCATTTGGTGGGGTGAGGTGGTCATCTGACTGGGGTCTTCCCTGAGGCATAAAGATTCATCTCTTTGTCCATCTTAAATCTAGAGGACTATCAAGGACCCTAGAGGGGTCATTGGGTAATTCTAAATTCAGAGTCAGGAGGATGCAAGGGCAATGGAGTTTCCCTGATAAATAGTTCCCCTGGGTTTCTGGGGGTACAGTGCCCATGTCACTTGGACTTCACACTAGATCTCCTCCATGACAATGGCATGCAAATGCAGTAAGCTAGGTTCTATCTGTCATTATATCTTTCAAAATTTTCATAAGAAAATAAATATTGAAAATAGTCATGTAATTAATTGGCATGTAATCTGGAATATATTCTTAAAGAAATTTCAAGGAAACATATAATTTTGATGAGAAAGCCTGTTAGAGGAAAAAAAAATACCTTCAAACACATTAGTGTTTTGCTTCATGATCAAAAGCTTCCAAAAGATCATTATCCAAATATGAATACAGAACTATCTTGTATTCTTTATATCATTTGGCCAGTTGCTTGATGATAAGCACAGAGTCTACTATAGAATCACTCAGGAACATCTGGCTCATCTTTACTAATGTTTCCATCAAGAGGGCCCTAAGTACAAGAATTTTCATCGCTGCGCTCTTTGTGGTGGCAAAAAATTGGAAAATGAGGGGACGTCCTTCAATTGGGGAATGGCTGAACAAATTGTGGTATATGTTGGTGATGGAATACCTTTGTGCTCAAAGGAATAATAAACTGGAGGAGTTCCATGGAGACTGGAACAACCTCCAGGAAGTAATGCAGAGTGAGAGGAGCAGAACCAGGAGAACATTGTACACAGAGACTGATACACTGTGGTATAATCGAATGTAATGAACTTCTCCATTAGTGGCAATGCAGTGATCCTGAACAACCTGGAGGAACCTATGAGAAAAACCACTATCCACATCCAGAGGAAAAAACGGTGGGAGTAAAAACACCAAAAAAAAAAACAACTGCTTGAATACATGTGTTGAAGGCATATTGTTGGGGATGTGGACTCTAAATGAACATCCTAGTGTAAACAACAACATGGAAATGGGTTCTGATCAAGGACACATGTAATACCCAATGAAATTGTGTGTTGGCTGTGGGAAGAGTGGGTGGAGAGGAAGGAAGGAAATAATGTGATTATTGTAACCAAGGAATAACGTTCTAAATTGACTAAATAAACTTATTGAAATGGGAAAAAAAAGAGGGCCCTAAATACATGTGTATGTTAGTTCCATCAAAAAAATATTTAGACAAATAGTAGTCATATGGGTTAGCAATTGTAAACGTGCTCTTGGTTGCCTTTTGTTATTAAAAATTATGATTAAACATAAATTAATAATAAAATAATTTATAGCTAGCATTTATATAGTGCCTTGCAAATTTTATATTATTTTATCATCATAACTACCTTGGGAAGTAGGTGTTATTATTATCCCCATTTTATAAATTAGGAAACTGAGGCAGACTTGCCCACAATCATCTAATAAATGCTTGAGGCTGTAATTTAACTCCTGTTCCTGACTCTAGGTCCAATACTCTATCCACTGTGTCATTTAACAGTCTCTAATTATTATTAGTAACAACCCCATTATTTCCATACTTTGGGCATCTTCTCCAGACACCTTTGTGAAAAAAATTCCTCAGTGCCCTCACAATTGTGGTACTCAGCAATTAGAGAGTTTTAACATTTTACTAATTTTGTAGATGAAGAAAATGAATCTTGGATTTCTGGAAGCTTGCATGGTATATTGGAAAGAACATTGGGCTTTGTAGCTCAAAGAATTGGGTTCAAATACTGTAACTCAATTGTTATTGGTCAGTTGTTTCAGTGGTATCCAATTCTTTAGGACCCACTTGAGTTTTTTTGGTAAGGTTATTAAAATGGTTTGCCAATTCCTTTTTCACTAACTGTCATACAGAGATCTATTGCTGCTATAGCTCTCTAAGTTCAAGTGACTTATTCAAAGTCACACTTACTCAAATTCACAAGGCTAGAAAGTGGCAAAATCAGACTTGGAATCATAGATTTAGATGTGGAAAAGACTTTCCAGGCCATCTAGTCCAATCCTTCCATTCTACAGATGAGACCCCAAGAGGTTAAGTCACTTATTCAAGGACACACAGGTTAGGAGTCAGAGTCAAGACTCAAAAGTAGAAAGGTAGACTCCAAATCTAGCCTTTTGTCCAATATTTCCATGCAGCCTCCAAAACATTTCCACTAAATTCCTTCCCTTCTACAGCCTTGATTTTCTCATGAGTGAAATGAGAGAACCTTTAAGGTACTTTCCAGATTAAAATCATAACAGCGCTATACTAATCATTATAATTCAGTGGGTTTTTTTTTTTTATAGCTCCTCAACTGATTGTACAATTTAACACCTTTATGGGATCTAATAAAAGTTATTTTCTGTAACTTTAACCTAAAAAATGCTACAAAATTTATAATGCCATTTCCAGTCATTTGGAGATTAGTCCATGTGTTTTTCAAAAAGCCTGAAAAATACCAGCCAGATTGCTTTTCTAGAAAGTGAAATTGGTTTTCTGTCTCCTTTACTCAATTAAATTACTTTAGACATACTTAACTTTGAAAAACAAAAATTCCCTTTACATCACGTTGGGAAACAATCCCATTTTAGCTGGCTCAATAACTGTTAGCCAGAAAGAATATTAATGAATCAAAGCACTTAATCCTGCATCCATTTTATAGAGGACTATCACTGCCCCTGATTGCTTTAGGAAGGAAGGAAAGTCGCCCCTTTTGGAAGGATCTAGAGCATTTTTGCCCTAGGAGGATTTGCCATTGATAGGCTTTTTTTTCTTAAAGAAAGAGATCCCCATTTGTTTGCTCTTTTGTTTAAACTTATTATGAAATAGGAACTTCTATTTCTGTAGTCCCAATCCATTTTAACCTAATGAGAGTGGAATGCTGCCTAGTCAAAGAATGTAGAAATACTAAGGAATAATGGACAAAATTGAATTATGATTTGTAAAAAATTCAGATGCAAATTCTTACCCAGGCAGTCTTTCAGGTTTAACTAAACCAATAAATAAATGGAGGGTTATCTGCCTCAGGGTGACTTTCTCTTGACTTTAACAATATTTCCCAATCAAGCTTTGGAAAGTGAAACCTTTTATTATACATAATGATTTGATTTGGCAATACACTGGCGTCCATCCCTTCCCCACAATTCCTCTCTACTCTCCTTTCCCCAGGTCTAATTATTCATTTGTCACTTTCAGTTTCATACTTTCAGTCCAGACAATACCTGGTCCATACCACCCATATTAGTAGCCTCTATTGTTCACTATTTATATAACCTTGGGCAAGCCCCTTAACCAATCTTGTCCTCAGTTTCCTCATCAGTAAAATGAGGGGATTGGACTAGATGACATCCAACCAAGGTCCCTTCCAATTCTAGCCACTGAACATACTTGTTTGTTAATAAAATTATTAAGGCAACCATGCTCCCTTGTGTATTCTCTAACTTTTATTTATATCTCCAGCTATTGCCATAGTGATGGTCACATAGTGATTCTTAATAAATACCTTATCTGTCTATTTCTCTATATATAGAGCTCTCAATCTATCTATAATGATTATTCCTCTTGCTTTTTTAAATTCTCTATCAATTCTTTCAAATCATTGTTGCCCTCAGCCTCTTTATTCCATGGATTACACTATATTTAAGTTAAAAAAAATAAATCTATCACTCAGATGAAGCAACTCTCCTCGTGATTTTCAAAAACTACAATTTATAAAAGTAAAATGCATACACAAAATGTATGCTTACTCTTACTCTCTAGGATTTAAATTTGACCATAAAACCACACCTCAAATTCCTACCCAGCTACCTCCAAACCTTGTGAACCTAGATAAAAAGGTCTTTGGGCCTCAGTTGCCTTACTTGTAAAATGACAATATTTGAAAGCTCTGATTCATAGGATGAGAATGGCTGGGGGGTTGTACTAAAAGCCTTTGAGGGTTTTATGTAGAGACTTAGTTTTTCGTTTTATTTTTAAGTAAATTAATGCCTGTTTCCAGTTTAAATCTTTAGAATTTCAGGACTAATGTTTTATTTTTTTCACTGAAATTTGAAAGATAAAGATGGATCTGAAATTTAAGTTGGTTTTAAATAATTGAAACTTTTAGAGTTTTTAGAGTCAGGACTTTGCTATTTAGCTATTTGTTTTGTCTTCTCTCTCTCTCTCTCTCTCTCTCTCTCTCTCTCTCTCTCTCTCTCTCTCTCTCTCTGTCTCTGTCTCTCTCTCTCTCTCTCTCTCTCTCTCTCTCTCTCTCTCTCTCTCTCTCTCTCCCCTAAAACCCTTAACTTCTGTCTTAGTGTTTAGTATTAGTATTTCATAATACATAATACACAAACTAGTCAGGGTTTTACTAGATTTAGACCAATAATCAAGATAAAAAAATGTTTATGGTTCTTACCCTCCAATTTCTTAATCTTATTAATTTAAGTCTTTTCCTCTGTATTCCTATTCATTCAATTTCCTTTTCCCTCTCCACATCTAGGCATATGGCCCACAACTTTAGGATCTAAAAAAAGACTTTCCTTATTGTGGTGCAGTTTTGTCTGACTCTTCATGATCCCATGGACCATAGCACACCAGGCCCTTTCAGGAATCACCTAATGCAACTTTCTTATTTAATATTTGAAAATCCTGAAGTCCTCCAAAATTATTTACCCCAGATACTATAGCTAGTAAAGGATAGTGCCTGGATTTAGTACCAACTTTCTGGACTCCCATATTTTTCCTACTTTGTTTTAGTACTGAACTTCTTACTCATAATTCATATGAGAATTGATTCATATTTGGGGTTTCAATTTAACAAATATTCATTACACTCTGTGTTTTGAGCCTTCCCCCTCCCCCCACTGCTGGGCTCAACTTGTCTCTTGAGGAAAGGTTACCAGGGGCCAAACTAAGCATCTTCCATATGTGTCCCAAAGCAACCACTTCCATATGGACCAACCCAAGGCATCTTCTGCCTCCTGCTGCCAGCCCAATATCCCAACTAGAATGTGGAAAACTTCCGGTGCAAAGTACTGTCCCTTCAACTCCAGTGCCTGTCCTCCTCAACTCAAAGATGAACATTCTTACACCTGGTCATACCTGTCACATTTCAGTGGCTCTGAATTCCTACAGACCATCCTCATTCCCACATGCCCGTCAATCGTACCCCAAAAGTTCATCTGAATTTCATCCATCCTTCTATTATGTCCTCAATATGCTTCCCTTTATTTTAAATCTTTTCCTTTTCTTACTTCTTTCTTATGAAACAAAGACTCCCTGTCCACCCTTTCCATTACAGGCTGCACCTTCACTGATTCTTTTCAGCTTACTGGTTGAAGGAGGAGAGTTGGAAGACTTCTTGCTTCCCATTGACCCTTCCAGGTTCTCACTCTTCCTCTATCACTCAATAATTTCTCTTCCTTTGAGATTCATAGGATTCATATCTATCACCCAATCAAAATCCCTTTCCTTCCTCAATGAGCTTAATAGTTAACATACAATTTTTCTCACCTCTCAACTCTTACCCCACTTACCCTACAGGGGACCTTAACATACATATTGATTCTCCTTCAAATACCCTAACCACTCAGTTCCTCAAATCTACTCACCTTCTCTGAGCTACTCTTCTAGTCCACTTCAGATATACTCAAAGATGAACACAACCTTGATCTTGTCATCCCTCACAAATGTACCACTTCCATGTTCATTCAAGAATTCTGAAATGCCCTTATCTGATCATAATATATTGACTTTTCATCTCTCCTTCTGCCTTTCTTTATATAATCCTACTTTTATCCACACTTCTAATTCTTTCAACCCTCCATTCTTTCCTAGACCATGTCCCCTTCATTCTCTCCTCTTCTATCCATCTTGCCTCCTTGGTGAACCAAGATAACTCTATAATGTCTTCCTCTCTTGAATCCCTAATCTCCTTATCATATCACTGATTTTGCCCAACCAAGTCTCAGCCTTGAATCATTCCCATCATTCATCATCTTCACTCCTCTAAAAAGGCAAGAACATCACACAACTGTTCTGATTGAGTCCACAAAAATTTACATTATATAACCTCAACTGGATCCTCAATTCTGCTAAGTAATCCTACCCTTCCTTATCAACTCATTATCACACAATACATAGAAGCTCTTCTCAACCATTTCATTCCTCCTCAAACCATCCCATGACTTCCCCTCCAAGAATTCTTTAACCAAGAACCTTGACTCATATTTTAAGGCTGAACTTCTTACTCATAACTCTATGTGCATATATGTAAGTATATACACACATCTATCTATGTACAGCTATCTATATACACATTCATATGTATGTATATCTATATATTTATTGCTGAGACACAATTTATCCTGGTGAAAAGACAGCTGATCTTGGAGCCAGAAAGACCTGAGCCCAAGTCTTGTTTATGACATGCTAGGGTGGTTTAACTCTGGGTAAGTCTCTTCACTCCTCAGTATTCTAAGGAATTTTCTAAGACTGGACATTAAAGAAATGGTGCTGATCAGCACTGAGACAAAGGGGTTCCTGACCTCAGAAAACCCTATGCCAGGAAATTACAGGTCCAATACATCTTCTCTATAGATAGAGGTGAGTGTAAGCCATCTATAATAAAAACCAAGGGCAAATAAGACATCACCATCTATCAACCCATCCTTCATACAGGTTCTTTACAGAAATATGTACGAGGGGGCAGCTGGGTAGCTCAGTGTATTGAGAGCCAGGCCTAGATATGGGAGGTCCTAGGTTCAAATCTGGCCTCAGACACTTCCTAGCTGTGTGACCCTGGGCAAGTCACTTGACCCCCATTGCCCAGCCCTTACCACTCTTCTGCCTTAGAGCCAATACACAATATTGACTCCAAGATGGAAGGTAAGGGTTTTAAAAAATAATAATAATAATAAAAGAAATTTTAAAAAAGAAATATGTACTAACAGGTACCCATGATGAAAGCATAATAAGGAAAAGAGTCAGGTGTTTGCAGAAATTATATTCTTTCATTATTTAAAAAAAAAGTTTGAGGAGCAGCTAGATGGTGCAGTAGATAGACTTTCAGTACTGGAGTTGGGAAGGCTCATCTTCCTGAGTTCAAATCTGGCCTCAATATATCTGTTACTCTGGGCAAATCACTTAACTCCATTTGCCTCAGTTTCTTCATCTATAAAATGTGCTAGAAAAGGAAATAGCAAATCACTCCAGTAGCATTGCCAAGAAAATCCCAAATAGGTTCACAAAAGAGTCACACATGACTGAAAAATGACAGAAAAGCAATATATTTACACTAAAATTTTTTAAGTTTTATTGACACTCTTGGCATTTTTCATTCATGTTCTGCCCAATAAAACCCTCTCTAATAAGAAAAAGAAAGACGGGTAAAGCAGTTCTGCAAAAGCAACTATCTTGTTAATTTTTAAAAGTACTATTCTTTTTTTTTTTAATAATCCTTACCTCCATCTTAGAATCAATACAAGGCAGAAGAGTGGTAAGGGCTAGGCAATGGGAGTTAAGTGACTTGCCCAGGGTCACACAGCTGGGAAGTGTCTGAAACCAGATTTGAACCTAGGACCTTCCATCTCTGGATCTGACTCTCAATCCACTGAACTACCCAGCTTCCCCCTAAAGTACTATTCTTAATTGACTTAATTAGAAAGAAAGAAAACAACCTAAGAGTTTCAGGAAATTTTGGAAATTTTATCTAGTCCAATCCTTTACATCTTTTCTATAGCATTTATGACAAGTGATCACACACACACACACACACACACACACACACACACACACATACCCTTAGCTGACAAACTAAGTCAATTACTGCTTTTTTAAGTAAACTAAGATTTTTATCTTCTCAGCATAGGTCTCACTAATTAACAAACAGTCTAAAAAGAACACACATTGCTGGACATAGAATCAACAAGAACTGGATCCAAATCTTCAAGAGGATGCTAACTATTTGTCAGTGACCAAGTCACTTTACTTGAGTCTGTTTTCTTCTCTAAAAAGTAGAAGGAAGAAAATAAGGAACTATTAGGTGCCTATTACATTCTAGACACGTCACAAAAAATGTCTACTTTGTTTCCCTGCCACTGTCATGGGATAGGGGAATATCAGGCAACTACCCACAGTTTGTTGTGTCATATAAAATTCAAAACCATTTCAGCTCTGAGCCATCTGATGAGATCAACCAGAAGCAAGAACATCAGCTAGCTAACACTTCATGTTCTCCATCTTTATTAGGTACAGATGTAGGTTGGGTGGCTGACCCAGGGTCACAAAGGTATTAACTAACAGAATTGGCATGTGAACCCAGGTCCTTTCACTCTAAATCTAATGGGCTTTCCATTGTGCCAAATGAGAAAATACTGTGAAATGTTTTACACAGTGCCTGGGAAATAACTGATGCTTAATAAATGTCTGTCTCCTTCCTTCACTCCCTCTTTTCTTCCTTCCCTCCTCTCCACCACACTAACTCCTTACACCATAATATCTCAGGTTATTTGTATAGAGCAAATGAAATAATAGATGCTAAGTACTTTCCAGCCCTTAAGGCATTTATATAAATGCCAGTAATCACCCCACAAGAAGTCTAGCTGCAATGACACTCAAGTTGTCCATTACAGGGACAGTCAGCTCATTGGAACCAGCTCTTTGTTTCCTTTTGGTTTGGCAGGATTGTCTCATTCTAACCAGTTCCATGGGGTACTGCCTTCATTGGGATAAACCAAAAACATAAGTGGTAAAGAATCTCTCTGAGTTCATCAAAAGCCAGGGTAAGCTAAAAGCAGAAAGAAATAAAGAAATTCTGTTTGGGGAGCTCACTGGGACAATGACCTCATTTGATGCTGAGAATGTCCATGATGCATCTCAATGTGAAAAAGCTGTTTCATAACCACCCAGCCTTCTCCCACAAATATCATGGTACAATGACAGGAAATCATGCTGTGATTATTTTCAGGTTCATCGACTCTATTCAAAGATGGAACAGCTAGTTCTCCAGTTCTGCAAGGTTGACTACTGCTGATTGAGGGAAACTCCAGTATCACAAACAATGCAAAGAGGAAAAGAACCCACAAACCATGTTTGAGAGGACTAAAAAATTGTTGATGGTTTTCCAAAACTCCTCTGAGGGAAGCAAGTCTGAACTGGATGTTGTTGTTTTTTTCATTGTACTGGGCTCAAGGAAAAATACCTGATATTACATTTTTGCTCTTCTACATTAAAAGTTTAAGTTCAAAGAGCACTCAAAATTCATCAGATCTTGTCTCCAAGCACTAGCTTTACAATCCAGTATTCCTGTCTCTAAAACATACATTATTTGGGGTTAAAGATCTTTATCTGTGTATAAACTTTAACATAAGATCAATGCATGATCAACATTCCTTCTCAACCAATATTTAGGCTATACTTGGGATTTTTTGAGACTAGGCCTCCCCATCTCTCCCAGGTTAGAAGTTTGATGATCATTCAGGGGCTGACTCCACTGCTGATTGACATGGATTCTATGACCTCTCTTTTTTTTTTTTAAACCCTTACTTTCCATCTTGGAATCAACACTATGTATTAGTTCCAAGGCAGAAGAGTGGTAAGGGCTAGGCAATGGGGGTCAAGTGACTTGCCCAGGGTCACACAGCTGGGAAGTGTCCGAGGCCAGATTTGAACCTAGGCCTCCCATCTCTAGGCCTGGATCTCAATCCACTGATCTACCCAGCTGCCCCCTATGACCTCTCTTAGGCCAGAGTTCACCCTTAAATAAAACTTGGTGGTTCCATGCTCCAGAGGGTCCACCATCTTGGTGCCAAACTTAGTATGGACACTCAATTGGTTTTAGCCCACTGCAGATCAGAACTCTCTAACTCAAACAATTCATTTGTCTTGGCCTCCCCCACCAGCAGGAAATCCAGACCTTTACTCCCAGCTATAGTTAGGACTATGACTAACCAAAGAGCTGTTGGCTGAACCCCATGTCCTTTGTAAATGTGCTTTATAGAACCATGATCAGCCTATTTATTACCTTTGTTTCAGAGAAGCCACTCTTATTTTGGCTGCAGTTTCCTAGTTTGGCCTCTCTATCACTCTTGTTTCCAGTAAACAAAAGCAATGGGTTAGCCATAAACTAAACAAGAGGAAAAGAGGAAACTTATTGGAGGAAAAATTAGAGAGGAAATTGACAGTAAGATCCTCTCCCATCCACTCACATTGTGTACTCCTAACAATGCATAAGAATGGTATATCAAGCTAAAGTAAGGATAGAGGAGATGGTTCTACTCTAATGACCAAAGGCCAGACTTTTTGAATAATTAATCGATAAAAAATGCAAGAAAAATTTTCAAAAAATAAATTGACTAAATAAAATTTTCAAAAATATGATAAAAATGCAAGAGAGATTAGAAAAATCTGTTGGGATTGGTTCAGGTAGGCATAGTTCTGGATTTATATACATATACATATATATTATATATACATTTACACACACATAAAGATGTACACATACCTATGAGCATATATATTCATATATACATATATTATATATTATCATATATAAGCTAAATATCTGTAACTCTGTTTGTGTATACTAGAAGCTTGCACCTAAAACTAATGGGCAAAATGGAGAAGGGGCAATATTAAGTCTCTCTCTCTCTCTCTCTCTCTCTCTCTCTCTCTGTCTCCCTCCCTCTCTCTCTCTCTCTTCCCAACTTTCCACTCCATCCATTGACCATGTCATCAAAAAGACTAGACCAGTAACAAGCAATGCATCCATCTGGGAGCTGAGACAGGACAAAGCAAACAAAGGTAAGCAGGACCCCACAGAGGGTGAAAAATTCTTCCATACAACTAAGTTCTGTCTCTAAGTTTGTGTCGACTTTCCCCTGGTCTCTGCATTTACTTCTGGGAGAGTAAGTCCCAGAATTTGGGGGGAGATGTTGTAGCTTGGTCCTTGCTATATGAAATATTATGTTGTAAAAGCTAATTCATGCTAGTTTATGAACTGATATTGGGGAACAAACTGGATGGGAGCTTTGGAACAAGAAAAGTCACAAACTTTCATAGTTTCCTGCAGAAGCTGATAAAAAATAAAAGCCGTCTTTTGGAGATGCAACTTTCTAGTATTGGGGGGAGTTGGGGGAATATGTCTTAGCGCCTATAAAATACAGCTACGTGATTCAGTGGATAGAAAGCCAGTCCTGGGCTCAAGTCTGGCCTCAGACACTTTTTGTGTGACCCTGGGCAAATTACTTAACCCCAGCTGCCAACAGCCCTTACTGTTCTTGCACTTTGGAACTGATATTTGTATAGATTCTAAGTCGGAAGGTAAGAGTTTAATTTTTTTTAAATAAATTATATATAAGATCTATTATGGATCATTTAATTTATGCCATGTCTAGAGTAAGCCTCAAAGATATCAACTCATCCCTATCCCTGATACTGAGACAGAACTGAAGAATCTTAGATTTAAATGGAACTCAATGGCTATGGAGGCCAACTTTTACCTTAAAAAGAATCTTTCACAGAATTCTTGATTAGTAGTTGTGGTGGAAACACTCTCCTAACTCTTATCCCTTCCTATGTTAGGCTAGTTTTTCTTTAAAGGATATTGAATAAACCATGCTTGAGATCCAACAGACTCATCAGACTAAAGGCTGAGGCTGTTGGCATCACCTTGGGGTCATCAGGGTATAAAACTGACCTAAGGAGCTCCAGGCGCTCTGAGTTGACAGACCAAAAATATCAACTGAGCTAGAGAACCTCTCCTGGGCTAGATTTGGGGTATCCTCAATGCCTATCCTTGTTGCATGTCCTTCTCCTGCTTTGGATAAGTAAATCTCCTTTTGTTAACTGTTGAATTATGTACAAGTGCCTCATTCTAGTCCAGTACTGAACACAACCACTGGCGTGACAGGCATAGTCCATAATTGTGGTCATCCAGTCTCTGCCTAAGATCTCTAGTATGCAATTCTTCTAGGGAGAATGATTCAATCCCTAATTTACTTTTGTTTTCTCCACCCATAATTTTGGGGCTAAAAACCTGCATTTTGGTTAGAAGCTTGGTCCCTAGATAAGTGCTTCACTTAATCTTTCATCCTCCAAAGAATTTTTTTCACTTGATTTGAAAATTATTATTTGTAGACTTCTTCCTGGATAACAATATTCAGTGATTTTCATTTCTCAGATGAAAATCTTTGGTCTTCCATGTGGTTACTCTGCTCCAAGGAACTCAATAGCAAGCCAATAAAATAAAATTTAAAAATCATCTTGAAACGGGACATATCTGTATGTATACATATGTGTATGTGTGTATACACATATATGTATATATAATGATCTTTTTAGGTTTTTTCAAATTTGGAATTTTATTTAATTAATTAATTAAGAATATTTTCCATGGTTACATGATTCATGTTCTTTCCCCATAGCTGACGTGCAATTCCACTGGGTTTTACATGTGTCATTGATCAAGACCTATTTCCAAAAATGGTCTTTTTAAAAAGAAGACTCAGACAAGGAGAAATATTGGTACTACCTTGTTAAATTTAATATATACTTGCAACAACAACAGAAAAGCCATACCTATAATAGAGAAACACAGCTTTACCTACACTACAAGTTTTCTGGATTTTTTTATGTGTGTGTGTTTATGCTGGATTTGTTCAATATAAGGGGGAAATCCAGACTACCTTTAATATGACAGTCACCAGTTTTCAGTGGCAGGCTGTATCATCCTTTTAGAGGCACATAAGATGCATGTCTTCCAATTGAGTTTTCCAGTGCCTTTCAGCAACACCCACTGTTAGAGTGTAAGAGTCAAGGTTGACTATGTGGGGAGGCTGATGAAATCTAATGAATGGTCAACTAGGAGATCCAGTGGAAAGTCCTGCTTCTATTACTATTTCTATCAACTTGAGCTAGTCTCTTAACTTTTTCAAAACCTTGCCTTTCTTATTTGAAAAAAGAGCTCAGTGTGCTAATAGTGGAAAGAGGTAAAAGAAATGACAGGAACTCAGAGAACTATAGGAAGACTTGTATAAATCCATGCAAAGAAAGAACCAAGGGAGCAATCTATGTAATGATTATAATAATGCAAATAAAAACAACTCTAAAAAAGCATCTGAATGCATACCTATGCAATGATCAGTCTTGGTTCCCAGGAACAGGGCATGAAAAACACATTTTTCCCTTTTCAGGTGAGAATCAGGAACCCAGGGGGTGGGAATGTTATATCAACTGTCTGAGAAGCCAGGCTTAACTATTTTTCTTTATTACAAAGGATTGGTTAGTTTGTGGGGGGTTACGGAGAGAGATAACTATAAAAACCAAAAAGTGTCAATAAAACTTTTTTTTAATGAATCTTTTTAGTTTGTGGCCAGTTTGGGATTTTGCTATTTAAAGAACAATCTCTTAAAGACAAATTGCAACAAAAGATATTCATTCAGCAGCTGAGCTTGTGCATAAAACTCATTTCCACTAGCCAGATACAGTGCAGACAATCCCTACTTTGCAAATGCAAATGTGTTTCTGCATCTTACTTCAGTAACATTTTTTTTCTGATCCTACCAACAGTCTCATTTGGCTAGAGGTTAAGCCTTAGTTCCTAATCATCATTTCCTGTTGGTGCTAATGGGCTTGTCCTTTGTTAATACCACTCAGTGGGACAGAATGTAACAGTCAGATTAAAGGAGATTTTTTTTTTTTAGTTGCCCTTGTTTCAAAGGTGTAAAATAATATCTTGGTTGTTACAGGACCACTGAGCTTCTGGGAAGAAATGTTTCACCTCAAGAGGATGAAAATGCCCTTTATCAACTCCTGGAGGAAGCAATCTACTCAGCTAATAGAATTACTTATTGTTAATCCTTGCACAATCTAGAGTTTTAGCCTATGTGTATATGATTAGAAAAGTTCACTGTTATTGATTGATGCATCATCATTTGGATGAATACCAAATGCTATCTCCTGAATAATGCATCTGCTGAAATAGCAGATTCAAAAATGTCTGGTAAATAGCAATTTGTACAGTAATCCATGGAGACTTGGGAAATTGGTAACATGGGTAGGTTGGGAAATAGTGTTTTAAAATTCCTTTAGGGAGGATCACAAAAGTCTGCTATTTCCTATGATGGAACAAATGCTGGGAAGTGGTTTTCATGAGTTTCTTCAGCCCCCACAGCACTTATTTATGAAGCACCTTGGAACTTTATATTTAATTTTAAATAAATGCATTATTATTACTCTTTTAATAGTCTTGCCAATGAATATATCTTTAATAATCCATTTATTTTATATTGCACTATGCAGATAGCTGTTATTTCTCTTCTATTTTTTATGCATACATATGTTTTCTTACCAATTCAATTTGTAAAAGACAACAGATAAACCATTCTGGTAGACATCTACTTAAACATTTATTTAAGATGGCTCTGCTTTTGCAACAAAGAAAAAACTGGCCTCCCAATCCCCTTTTAGTCTTAAACTTATGATCCTGTAATAGAATGCATTTATTCCCTAATTCACAAAATTGAATTTTTGTGCTTATGAGGGTCATCTGTATATTTGCTATGTCAATTAAGGGCCATTGATGAAAGAGATCATGTAAAGGGGGATTGGGTGGGCAATCACATCTCACCAAGGACCACTCTGTGGTCTCCCTAGCTACCACACGTGGCTCTGTCAAGGAGTTGTGGTCTGATGGCTCCCAGCAGGTAAAATTCTTTTAGAATGAATCAAACAGGTCCAGTGGAAAATAGGAGGGATTTGGGGTGAGAGGACTTGAGTTTGAATGCCAGTTATCCCACTTTCTACGTAAGTGACTTTGGATAAGCCTCTTAATCTCTCTGGATCTCATTTTCTACATCTGGAATGTTAGGAGATTGACCCAGATAACTCCTAATGTCCTTTTCAACTCTAATTCATGATCCTATGAAATATATATTATATATATATATATATATACATATATATCTTAGTTATATTCATCCATCCATGGTAGTTGACATGGGCTAAAATTGAAATGTCATGGAATCACAGATCATCTTCATTTTTACAGGGAAGGGGAAAAAAAGAATGGAATGTATTGATCTGACACTGGAATACATAGGAGATGTAGGATTTTAATGTCCTTTATAATTATGACTTTTTAAATCTGGACACTACAACTTTCACAACTAGCAGGACAAGAGTTCATCCTATTAAGCAGTCTACCAAAAACTGGCTACTCAGTCAGTCAACTCACATTTATTAAGGAGACTCTCCTCTGTGTCAGGTACTGTGCTAAGCTATTTAGATGAAATTCATGATTAATAGAGCAATACAATTAAGTTTACATTTAGTAACTTGTAATAAATTATATTGAACCTCCTCTTTATCATAAACAAGTTGGAATTTCAAGTCACTGTTCCTATTATACATTTGACATTTTGTGCAAGCAATGCATAAACCTACAATATTATGCTACATTACAAAAGGAAGGAAAAAAACTACCCCAGGGACTAATTTTTTCATGTTTTCCATAATTTCAGTACCATGAAAAAATGTCAACCTATAGTCTAGGATGTAAACTCTCTTTTGCATATAATATGGACAATATATTTTCTATTCTGAGAGAATGCAAATGAAAGATAAAGAAAACACAAGGAGGTGCAGGGTGAAAATATAGGATCTTGACTGGAGTATAAGGGAAAGAATCTTCTGGATCTCTTGGAATTCTGAGAGAGAGAGTTCTGGGAGCCAAACTCTGGGAGAACTTTGGGAACAGTGAGAGAGTCACAGCTTCTGGACTTTGTTCTCCTCGGATCCTGCTTGTGTTTTTTCCCTGTGTACTTCTGTGTGTGGTTCCTGTGATCCTGAAATATTCCTATCAGTCATTTCTTGATCTGATTGACTTCTTCTATCTGTGATACCTTGAAGAGAGAACCCAGCTTGATTTACCAGAACTGTCACTCTACCTCCACAGGCGTGGAGCCTGCACCTTTGGACATTTTGGTCACCAACCCAGATCCAGCCAATATGATCTGATACCTTTACCAAAAACTAGGAAAACTAGAATAGAATATTTTTGGGGATCTGAGCTCAGCCAGGGAGGATTGTGAGACAGTATCAAGCAAAAGAAGCAAGATTTATGAAAGTCTTAGAGGTGGGTTAAACTTAGTTTTATTCGTCTAGGGATCTCCTTGGCCCTCCCTCCTCATCCAGTCCTTGTTGCTTATTTCATTAAACTTGTTTTCAACCTTCAGATTGTGTTTTTGAGAGCTCCAGGACTGAAAGTAGCCATCTTGCATTCAGAGCCTAAGAGAATAGAGACAGCAGACTTTCTGAGTTACCAACCTTTTGAGTGACAAAACTTGGTTCTTTCAATGCCAACATCCTATTCTTGGATGGATAGATAGATGGATAGATTATGGATAGATGCATAGATGATGGATGTATAGGTGATGGATAGATGGATACATGGGCAGAGATACAGATAATGTTAAAATATATGTGAGATTAGATTGACCCAAAGTGGACAAGAATATCATGAGCACTTGTAATAGATATGGAATGTATAATAGAGACTAACTCTAAATCTAAAAAGACAGCTCATATTATTTCAAAAATGTTTAAAAATTCACTCTCTAGATTAATATTCTTTAGTTTTCCCAGGGATTAAGGGATTTAGTGACAATTAAATCACTTCTGTGCAATTGATATAACTGAATTCTCACTCTATGACTTTGTAATCTTAATTAGAATTTTTAAATCTACCTTTTGGAATTTGAAATAATAGAATGCCTTTATTGTGCTAATGAGAGACTAGTCCAACACTTTGAACAAACTCTACTGTAGTTAGATCTTAATATGTGAATATATATAGATATATATAATGGACTTTGACCTATACCATATCTGGATTCTAGATCATTAATAATGAACCAAGTAGTAGTTGTATGACCTAAGGCAAGTCACTTTAACACCCATTGCCTAGCCTTTACCATTCTCCTGCCTCAGAACCAATATTGATTCTAAAATGGAAGTTAAAAGAATAAAAAAGAATGAACTAAGTGATAATGACAGTCTACTTTGATTGATTTGTCTAATATTAGGAAAGAATGCCATTTCAGTAGAATCATAATAAAATGTTCTATAATGTTAAAATCAAATGAAAAAGCAAGGTTTTATTAAGTTTGTTCTACATGTCATTTTCTCTGCTAGGTGCTAAGGAAACAAAGACAAAAAATGTAAGAATGCCTGCCCTCCAGGAAGGTGAACCTCAGAGATAGATCTACACAAATATATGAAAATTAAGTACAAAGTAATTTGGGAGAAAGGTACTGACCACTAAGAGAAGAAAGGCTTTGAATAGCAAGCAGATGGCTCTTGAGGTGGGCTTTGAAGAAGGAATCCCAGGAATCTAGAGCAGCATGTACACAATCATAGAAGCTAGAAATAGAATGAATGGATAATAGCATGCACAACAGTTTTGTCTAGAGTCTAGAACCTAAGTAAGAAGTCATTTCCATTTTTACATAGGAAATGTTGAATTGAGTTGGAGTCCTAAAACTATATTACTGAGGCCACTACAAATTAAGATAATCTAATCTCAGCTAGTCTTCATCAAAGCAAGGCAATCCTTTTATTCTTCCTTAATTGACTCTGGACCACATTCTGCACAGTGGCTGTTTCAGTTTTTCTTTTCTTCTCAAGCCTATCATATTTCCCCTCCTTCTCTCTCAGCAGAAGATCTGTCTACTCCATTATTAAGAAAATAGGAGCCACCATCATCCTTTCTCATTTCTTCTGTTTTATACCTCAAAACACCATAACTTTTTCTTTCCATTCTTCCTTTGCTCCATTCTCTGAGGATGAATTGACCCTTCTCCCATTCAAAGCAAATTAATCTACTCAGACCTTTGGTCCCAACTCCCTCTCATCTCTTTCTAGCTATTGTTCATCCTTCATTCCTAAGACGACCAATGACCTCATAACATGATGAGTTGACTTGAAAATAAATTGGATTTAAGTGAGGCAAAGTTACATAGAGTCATCAGCCTTGCTCTCCTAGAGTCATTCAAGTCCAGTGGCAAGACAAGTCAAGATGACTGGCAATGGGCCACGATGTAGTAGATGAGCTTGGTGTCTTTGATGTCTTACCAAGCTCTAAGCACTCCACAGCACCTTCTTCAGTCACCTTCATGGTTATTAAAACAAACTCTTCTCATCCACCCATTTTTCCAGGAAAATCTTCACATGCTTGGAGTAGTTAAATATCCCCCTAATTCACCAATTGGTTGGAAGCCCATCAGTCATCTTCGATTTGGTTTAGCCTGCTTGCCAGTAGTTTTATTGGGTTGTGGCTGCTGTGCATGTTACAGCTTCTTGGAGCAACAAATGAGAGCTGAGTGAAAGGAAGACACCAAAGGTAGCTGAGCAGCCCTGAAAAGGCCTTGCAAATCTTCACACCAGAGAGATTTTGTTATTCATTTCTGAACCCTTCCCTCAAATAGATATCCCCTAAATAAATTTTCCTTCTTTGTCACTTTCTTCACATTGGCTCATTTCCTACTGCCTACAAACATACCTGTCTTCCCCATTCTTAAAACAACCTTCACTTGATCTACCATCTTCTCCTTTAGCCTTCCTTTCTGCCTAATCCACTCTTAGAAACTTCTATCTACATACTCCTTGCCTCTACTTCCTGTCCTCTCATTAACTGCTTAATCCTTTGAATTCTGGTGCCCAGTCTCCTTACTCAACTAAAATTGCCCTTACCAAGGTTACTCTTGATTTCTTAAGAGCAAAACCTAATAGACTCTGCTCAGTCATCATCCTGTTTGGTTTATCTACATTGTCATTGTTATTCAGTTGTTTAGTCATGTCCTTTGTGATCTTTGTGATTTCATAGACCATAGGATGCTAGGTCCTTCTTTCTTCCACTATCCCCCAAAGACTGTCCAAGCTCATGTCTGTTGCTTCTGTGATGCTATCTGTCCATTTCAGCCTCTGCTGTCCTCTTTTCCTTTTGCCTTCAATCTTACCTAAGGACAGGGTATTTTCCAATGAGTCCTGTCTTCTCATTATGTAGCCAAAGCATTTAAGCTTCATCTCCAGCATTTGACCCTCCAAAGAATAGTCCAAATGAATTTGATATAATCTACATTGTTTGATGCTGCCAAACATTTTTTTCCTTTTGAATCCTTTCTCTTTTTCAAGTTTTTGGACATTATTTGCTCTTAGTTCATCTGCCACTCTTTATTATTCATGGTTGGATCATTAGCTATGTCTACCCTACTGGTCTCTTTTCTCTCCTTTTTCTTAGAAGACCTATCCTAATCTTCCCAGTTGCTAGTGCTCCTATTTTCCAATTTGCTTTGTATTTACCTTGCACAATACAATATTTCTTATTGATTCATCTGTGTTGATGTTGTACTCCTGACCTCCAAAAGACTATAACTCTTTGAGGGAAGTCACTATTAATTTCACTTGTGTCTTTATATCCCTGGAGCCTTATCACAATGCCTGGAACAAAGTAGATAGATAGATAGATAGATAGAAAGATGGATGGATGGATAGACCAATAGATGGATGGATGGATAGAAAGATGAATGAATTGATAGAAAAAGAAAGATTGATAGAGAAAGAAAGATTAGTAAAGAAAGAGAAAAAGATAGAGATGTGAGACACCCAGAGACACACACACACACACACACACACACACACACACACACACACACAGCATTATTGAGTACTATCCACTGGACTCTGTGCCAAGCTCCAGGAACACAAACCCACATTCTAAAGAAATTTTGAATTCTTCTCCAAAAAAGAAAGATCTTTCTCTGGAAGAAATTCAGAAGAAACTAAAAGCTGTGGGAAAAAAGACAAGTCTCATGAAGTTGAAGTCTTAAAGCAGCTGGCTGAGGAGATGCTTTAGAAAGCAATGGAAGAAAACAACTTCAACTTCAATAAAATGGCAGAAGACAAATTTACCCACCAAGAGGAAGCTAACAAAGAGAACAGAGAGGCACAAATGATTGCTAAACCAGAGTGCCTGTGGGAGAAGGATAAGCCTAGGGAGGAGGTATAGAAGAACAAAGAACTGCAGACAAGAATAGAGCTGCCTGGGGGACCAAGATCTGGCTCCTCCCCATCCCAAACATCCAAAGTCTGGACTGACCAGTGATACTTTTATTTGTGTCAAATAAATATCCCAAATAGGTCAATCCAAATGATACGGACGGGAGAGAAACTACAAGTGTTTCATTCGTTTTTGTTTTAAACCTTTACCTTTTGATTTGGAATCAATATTAAGTATCAGTTCCAAGGCAGAAGAGCAGTGAGGACTAGGCAGTGGAGGTTAAGTGACTTGCCCAGGGTCACACAGGTAGGAAGTGTCTAAGGCCAGATTTGAAGCTAGGACCTCCTGACTCCAGGTAAGGCTCTCTACCCACTGAGCACCCCAGCTACCCATTTTACTCTTTTTTAAAGTGTTGAAGTCTTTTTAAAATAGTGATTTTTCTTATTGTAACATTTCTACTCCAGGATGCTCAGGGCTAGGTTAATGACTAGTACCGTATTGGCCCTGTGAAAGCATAGTTGGGAGAGGAATATGTAGCATGTATCTTTCCACCCTTTAGATGCTGAATATGTGTCTGCTTTTGAAACTGACCTTTGTCCAGATGCTTTCTACCTGCTCAAGCATTTAGGAGACATAGTGGATGGAGTGCCAAGTCTGGAGTCAGGGAGACCTGAGTTGAAATCTGGCCTCAGATACTTACTACTTTTGTGACCCTGGGCAAGTCACTTAACCCATTTTGTCTCAGTTTCCTCATCTATAAAATGAACTGGAGAAGGAAATGGCAAATCACGCTAGTATATCTGCCAAGAAAATTCCAAATGGGGTCAGGAAGAAGAGGACACAACTGAAGCAATCAAACATCAACAATTCCAGATACTATTGTATTTGAATGGTTAACAAAATTGTGCATTGCTGTTAAGCATACACACATATAAAAGGGGAAAAGATATATATATATATATATATATATATATATATATATCAATGCCATGGAGTGGAGATATTCTGTTAGTACAATGGATGCTTGATGAGGCCACAACTGGCCTCTCAGAGCCTATGAGTGGTTCCTGAGGCAAAGTCCAAGATTCCAATGGGAAAGAAGTAGAGATAGTGACTCAAATGGAGAGAGCACGTTGATGGCCAATACTTAATAAATGCTTGTTGAATGAAGGAATGTAATATGAAATCAGTCTAGAAATACTGGATGGGTCCCCATTTGGGAACCAGATTGCAAAGGCATTTGCATGCCTTTATTTTTTTCCTAGAGATGATAAGCAATCATTAAAACTTCTTTTTTTTCCATTTTACATAACTTTATTTTTTATCTCCATGTTATTCATTCTTGTAATTGAACTATCCCATAAAACCCAACCCCCCCCAAACATAAAGCCAAATAAACAAGTGATAAATCACATTTTCTTCTGCATTTCTGTTCCCACAGTTCTTTCTCTGGATGAAGATGGCATTCTTTTTTATAAATCCCTCAGAATTGTCCTGGATCATTGTATTGTTGTTAGTAATTAAGTCTATCCCATTTGATCGTTCCACTATATTGCATAATGTTCTCTTGGTTCTGCTCATTTCACTCTGCATCTCACTGAAACTTCCTGAGGAATGCAGGGACTTGATCAGAATTGTACTTTAGGAATCTCAGTTTGAGGAAAATAAGGGGAAAAGACTGGAGATAAGGAAGACTGTTATAATAATCCAGTTGAGAGATATCGGTAGTGTAAATGAGTAAAGGAGTCTTGTGATTGGAGAGAATGGAATAAATAGGAGAGCTGTTGTGAAGGCAAAATTCATCAGATTTGACAAATGATTTAGTTATGGAAGAGAAGGAAAGAGTGAGTATGAAGGATAACACTGAGGTTATAGACCAGGTACTCTTTTTTTTTTTAACCCTTATTTTCCGTTTTAGAATCAATACTGGTTATTGGTTCTAAGGCAGAAGAGTGGTAAGGACTAGCAATGGGGGTCAAGTGACTTGCCCAGGGTCACATAGCTAGGAAGTGTCTGAGGTCACATTTGAACCCAGGACCTCACATCTCTGAGCCTGGCTCTTAATCCACTGAGCCACCCAGCTGCCCCCTATAGACCAGGTATTCTTGCCAAAAATGAGGGAGGGAACCCCTAGAGACCCAAATGAGGAAACTGAGATAAAAAGAAAGGAAAGGAATTGTTTACAGTCATCCAGCCAGTTCCTATAGGTAGCTGCATTTTTTTCACCTCTTATTTATTTACTCATTTATTTGTTTGTTTGTTTATTTTTTAAAACCCTTACCTTCCATCTTGGGATCAATACTGTGTATTGGTTCCAAGGCAGAAGAGCGGTAAAGGCTAGGCAGTGGGGGTTGTGACTTGCCCAGGGTCACACAGCTAGGAAGTGTCTGGGACCAGATTTGAACCCAGGACCTCCTGTCTCTAGGCCTGACTCTCTATCCACTGAGCTACTCAGCTGCCCCTCACCTCTTATTTAAAAAAGATGAAACCAGCTTCACAGTTTGGTCGCTATTAGAAATTCTGGTGGAGGGGACATTTCACTACAAGAATAAGCTTGACTATCATCATTTTTCCATACCTAGAATGTTCTCTCTCCTCTTCTCTGGCCCCCAGATTTCTTGGCTTCCTTCAATTCTCAACTAAAACCCCATGTTCTATGGGTAGCCTTTCCCAATCCTTCTTAATTATTTCCTATTTATTTTTCATATTTGTTTGCTTGTTGACGCTCCCATTAGATTGTGAGCCCCTCAAAGGCAGGAACTGTCTTTTGCCTCTTTTTGTGACCCTAGTGATTAGCACAGGGCCAGACCCTCAATAGACTTTAATAAAGGTTTAGTGATTGATAGTTTGGGCAATTAGCATCCCAAAATGGGGGGCAGGGCTCCAGCCACAGGATGCAGTGTGGGGACAAGCAGAGGAGCAGCTGATGACTTCAAGAGTTGGGAACAATGGCTACCCCCAAGACACAGCGTTCCAATGAAAGGGCTTGGAGAAAATATTTACATTTCTGACTGGCATTACTACTTCTCAGAAACTGACCCAAGGGAGAAAAAAGAAACTATTAAATGTATTCAGTGTTATAGATTTTTCTTTTTGAAACAGGAATTTCAGGTAGCTGCTTAGAATCATCTGGTATTTCTCATACTCTAATTTCCCCATAGTTTAAAACAATCCATAAATGCCTATTCTTTTTTCATTTATTTATTATCTCGTGTATTTATGAAGCAATCTGAGGGAGATAGGAGTAGTTGACAGAATCTCTTTTTAAAGAAAATACAATGTAGAGGGAAAAAACTTTGTTCTACTTTATAGTCTCTGACCTCTTCCATTTATTAGGTATATAGAGGACAGTTCTGTGTAGACAAATGAGCAGGAGTTGATACTTAACTTTTTTCTTTTCTTTTTCCTTTTTTTTAGTCAATTTAGAATATTATTGTTTGGTTACAGGAATCATATTCTTTCCCTCCCTCCCCTCTTCCTGTAGCCAACCTGCAATAGGAGTCACTTTATGACAGTGCTAGAACTGATGTCAAGGAGTTATAAGTGCAAATTTGACTTCAGACATTTGAAAACCATGAGAATCTTTGCAAGTCACTTACTCTATATGGTCCTCAATGTCCTTATTTATAAAATGAGAATAATATGAGGACTTAGCTTCCAGGGTGATTATAAGGTTAAAATGAGAGACTATTTGTAAAGTACTTTGTAAACCGTAAAGAGAGATATAAATGCTAGGTACATCACAGTATATTTTTTGTTCATTTAAAATTTTTTCAATTAACAAACAATTATTTTCTTTCCCATTTTGTCTTAAAGAAGGAAGAGAGAAAGGGAGAGAGAGGGAGAGAGAGAGAGAAAGAGAGAGAGAGAGAGAGAGAGAGAGAGAGAGAGAGAGAGAGAGAGAGAGAGAGAGAGAGAGGGAAAAAGAGAGAGAGAGAGAGAGAGAGAGAGAGAGAGAGAGAGAGAGAGAGAGAGAGAGAGAGAGAGAGAGAGAGAGAGAGAGAGAGAGAGAAAGGGAGAGAGAGGGAGAGAGGAAGAGAGAGAGAGAGGGAGAGAGAGAGAGAAAAGGAGAGAGAGGGAGAGAGAGAGAGAGAGAGGGAGAGGGGGAGAGAGAGGGAGAGAGAAAGGCCCTTGCAACAAAAACGTGCAACTAAGCAAAACAAACCACATTGACTCCATCTAAAAACTGGTGGCTCAGTCCCTCTTAGGTCTTCTACCTCCACACCACACTGATTCATATTGTTCCTGCTCTTTAGTGACTAGAAATATAGTGTAGGAGATAGACTATGTCCATTTTAAGAAGTAGTGGTTAAGTATGCTTAAAATATATAATTAAATTTGCATCTAAGATTTCTGCAAAAGTTCTGTGATATTTTGGAAGAGGAAGATTATTTCTGTCCCAAAGATTTGGAAAGAAGGAGGCAACATTTCGCCATTCCAACAGGCAGAACTTTAACAAGTGACAGGAGGCCAAACAGTTGAGCAAAGGAAAAAGCTCAAGACATTTGAGTAAAACAGATCAATTGTTCGCCTGAAACATACAGTGCACAAAGAGAAGGTGGTGTAAGGCTGAAGGAGTATGCGGGACCCAGATTGTGGAAGGTTTCAATCCCCAAAAGGGAGTTTGGACATGAATACATCCAGCATTTGAAGATCATTGAAGGTTTCTAAGAAGTGAAATATCATCAAAGAATATGGGGAAGATGAATATGACAGTTATACTTAAAACAGGTTGCAGAGAGAGAAGGGAGGCTTGAGCTGGACCTCAAAGGGCAGGAATAATGCAAGAAGGATACCCCAGGCATAGTTGATGCTATGGGTAGCTAAGTGGCACGCCGAATAGTTCTGGGTCTGGAGTCAGGAAGAATCATCTTCATGATTTCAAATGTTGCCAAAGATACTTATTAGCTCTGTGACCTTGGATAAGTCACTTAACCCTATTTGCCTCAGTTTCCTCATATGTTAAATGAACTAGAATAGGAAATGGCAAACCACTCCAGTAACTTTGCAAAAAAAAAAAAACTCCAAAAAGGGTCATGAAGAGTCAGACATAGGGGGCAGCTGGGTGCTCAGTGGATTGAGAGCCAGGACTAGAGATGGTAGGTCCTGGTTCAAATCTGGTCTCAGACACTTCCTAGCTGTGTGTCTCTGGGCAAGTCACTTAACCCCCCCCCCCATTGCCTAGCCTTTATTGCTCTTCTGCCTTAGAACTAATACACAATATTGATTCTAAGACAGAAGGTAAGGGTTTAAAACAAAAATATTAAAAAGAAAAAGAAGTCAGGCATAAATGAAAAATGACATAACACTTATAAGCCATGAGACTCTGAGTAAGGCATTTAACCTGTTGGCCTCAGTTTCCTCAACTATAAAATGGGGATAAAAATAGCACCTACCTTCCAGAGTTATTGTGAGTAACAAATCTCAGTGTTAGCTTTTATAGGGAGACATGTGAACCAAGAAATAGAGAGGGAAAGTATTTGGTAGGTCCTGGGTCAAACTAATCAGTGCATCCAGAAAAAATATTTTAAGAATCAGAATCCAAAGGATCCTAAATTCACCATGTTTAGAGTTACATGTCCAGTAAGAGCCAAAACCAAATTATAATGTGTAATGAATGAGTGCTCCCAAAGGAATCAACTTTCCCATGCTAAAATGTTAGAGGGGTAATCACATTTTGTAATGTGCTATTAGTGACAACTAATAACAGTAATCATTTAATAAGTGGGATGTAATCTGAGATAGTTTACAAATAAATAAAAGTTAAACCAAACTGGGCAAAATGCCCAGATCACTGGGTTTGTACCAAAACACTAAGCAAAAATATCCTTGAAACTAGAAGAAAATGGAAAGTAGTGATGATGAAGGAAGTCTCCAATAAGGAGAAAAATACACTCTAAGGTTCTTGAAAAACAATTCTACTCTTTATTTTCTGGGGAGTGACATGAAACAAGAACCATTTTATTGAACTGAATTCAGGTCAAGGACGGGCATGTTCACTGATTCAAATCTCTAATTAACAGACTCCAGTCCTGTTCTTATACAATGAGTGGTTACTGGGATATTCTAATTATTGATATACACCAAGCATTTTTATTCTCTTCACACACCCTCAGTGTCTAGTAGGATGGAATCATAGTACATATTTGATTAACACCTCTTGGCTGATGATTCTCCCAAAGAAGGGAAGTCTATAAGGGAGAAGATATATTTTAATGCTTTGACTTTTGAGGACTCTATGATGGTTGGATTGAATTGGACTGAACCTTAAATGCTTTCTATTAGTGTCCCTGCTCTGTAATTTATAGTCCTAGAGAACTGCTTGGGGGCTTTGAGATATTAAGTGATTTAACCAGATCACAGAGCTAGTATGTGACTTAAGCCCAGGTCCTTCTGACTCCAAGGCTACCTCTCTATCCACTATTCCATGTCTCCTTTCTTATTAACATTTAATTCTTAAATTAATTAATTAGCATTAATTAATTAACAATTAATTCTTATTAGCAACCATTGTGCCAGAGACTTAGGGGATTACAGAAGGAGATGACAAAATCACTAACTTTCAGATTATGATATGAGGATGTCCAAAATTAAATTCATCCTCTTTTTCCCAAACCCAAGTCCCACTCTCAGTGTAACCTCTACCTGTTATTGACATCACTTTTCTTTCCTTCATCCAAGCTCAAAGCCTTGGAGTCATCTTTAATGAGTCATTCCTACCATTCCTTTGCCACAAGGTTCTACTAATTTATCCTTCAAAATCCACCTCAGAGAGGTTATGGATTCAAGACACAGATTGAAATTCAAGGCACTTGGCCAAATTGGAACTGATATTTGGTGTCCATTCCAAGGAAGAAGATAAGAGTTAAAAAAACAAAACCCATATATGACATGTAGTGGGCTTACTGGAGCAGAGGGATGGATATTTTTGTCTGTCCCCCCCTTTTCTTAGTATAATTTTAAATTGTTCCCTAGAATGGTAAATTAATCTTTCTAAAGCATCTTTTCCATCATGCTACTCATTCATCTCATCTCAAAGAAAAAGAAAGAAAAGAAAATCTTCCATTGCTATGCTTTGCCTTATGATCTTTTCTGCCTACCTCACAGAGTAGTCATAAAGATCATGCACAAAGTTACTTGACCCCCATTGCCTAGCCCTTACCACTCTTCTGCCTTGGAACCAATACCCAGTATTGATTCTACAAGGGAAGAGAAGGATTTTTTAAAATAAACAAAATTTAAAAAAATAAATAAATAACATTGGGCAAGTCACTTAACCTCCATTGCCTAGCCCCTACCTTAGAATCAAAATATAGTATGGATTCTAAATCAGAAGCTAAGTTTAAAAAAAAATCAAATGAGACAATTTTGTAGGGGTTCAATTCTGTAAGGAAACTCCCTCCTACAACATAAATAGGTGACATTCAAGCAACTTCATTAGTGCTTTGAGATCAGGTGACCCGTCCAAGGGCCACTTATGTGTGTTAGAGATGGGACTTGAACCACTTGTCCTAAAAATCCTCAGATTTTTTTTCTCCCCCTAGGAATTGACAAAGTTTAGCAATCCTTGCAATGTTCATTGTGGTGGTACCATTTTGTTCCATGTGAATCACAGGGCCGGAGTAGTGATCTTTAGTATGAAATGCCTCAGGAAGATAGCAGACTTCTCTATTGTTTGAGTCTAGTTGATAAATAACCCTCTCAGATCCTTCCCCAGGGAGTGACTAATCACCACTATTCATCTCTTCTTCCTCTCACTATTCCTGGATGATCTCTCACATGATGTCAGCTCTTGATCCACACTGCCTTTCCTTAGATACAAGAAGCCACTTCTGCCTGAGCCATTCCAGTTTGTCTCCACTCTGCCCCTGGAAGAGCCACATGCCTATAACAACTTCACATATTCATTAGTCCTTCCTCCTTTCTGCCTTTGAGCACACCCTTACCTTCCCTACCTCTTGGCACAGGTTGGAATTCCCTTATGCCTCTTAATATCCTTTTTTTGTTTGTTCCTGAAACGTTGCCATTCTTTCAAGGAACAATGCATTCTCCCCTAATAACCCATTGAGTCCCTCCAGCCCTTTTATCTTTTCCTATAGGTCAGAAAACCAACTGAGACTCTGAGCACACAATGATGATAACCTGGCACTGCCAGAAATACAAACAGCATACCTCTGCAGTTTCCTGCATAATTCTCTAGTCTGGCTTGGAAGATACTCAATGCTTTGTTGTTTTTTGGTTTTTTGGGGTTTTTTTGGGTATCTCTCTTTTGGCATCCCTGTGGCTACTGCTAAAACAAACTGCCTGTTGGATGTGATGAGAACTCTCCTGAACACGGTTTAAATTGCTTAAGATTGGCTTCCCACCTTTTCTCCAATTTATCCAGCTGGTCTGAATTGGCAGGTGGCATTCCTGAAGTGCCTGAATACAGATAAAAGCAAAGAAAAGCAAGTCCACAAGCAGAAATCCAATTATCTAATTAGAACCTTTGCTTTTTTTTCCTTTTTTTAAGGCAAAGCTTTATTAGTCTTCCTCATTTTCCATTGCCTAAATTTTCCCCTGAAATTTTTCACCTTCCAGAAAGTCATCCCTTTTAACAATTTTATTTAAAGGAAAAGAAAAAAAAATTAGCAAAATTGATCAAACTCACCTGGCAATATATTCAGTGTTCCATAGCTGTGGACCACCCTACCTCTGCAAAAATGTGGAAGATGTCTTCTCATAGATCCATTTAATTGTTGCTTTATTATTTAGTAATTGTTCATTCATTAAATAATAGTATTCATTATGTTTATCATCCTTTTGTGTCTGTTGTGTTTTTTTTTCCTTTTAACTGTCTATATATCCTTATACTTTCTTGGACATTTGGATATTGCAAGGTGGAAGAAAGAAAAGTCATATGAAATATTAAATTCATGTTTCTACAGGAGAATATAGCTACTGGATTTACTGAGGGCTCCTGGGGTAAAAATCTGTATGAACCAATTCAATAAAATTGCATGTTTTCAAGCAAATAGACATTACCCATTCAATTAGGGAGTAACATGACCAATCATTTATTTATATCAGGAAGCTCTTATACAGCCTCAATTCCAGCTTCTGATACCATCTTCTTGATTTCACAAACCTGATTTTTGCTAATCAAGTGGAATTCAATTCAGTAAATATCCACTGAATGCCTTTGTAGGAAACCTGTTTTTGAAAGAAAAACATGTTTTATATTGATTCTCCCCAGCAGATCTGTGTAAAAAGGTTTCAACCCTTTTTGTATTCCACACAGAAAACTTCTTGGGTATTATTCACATTTAATTTGCCACTATAAACATTCACAAAAATCACATTGTCTCTGAAACAGAAGGCTCCTCCTATGTCACCTAGTAATAATAGTTAGCATTTCTAGAGCAAGGTTGTCAAAGTGCTATTTATGTATATTATCTTCATTCAGAACAACCCAGTATGGTAAGTGTTATTCTTATTTTCCTTCTACAGATGAGGAAACTGAGGCAGATATTGGTTAAATGACTTGTCTAGGATCACACAGCTAGAAAGTGCTTAATGAGTAACTTGAACTTAGGTCTTTCTAATGCCAAGTAGTCCAGTATTCTTACCCTCTAAACCACTTGGCTACCTCCCAATATGGACCTGAACTAGAATCTCCTCCATGTGAAATCATCCATTACTCATCCAGCTTTTGGTTGAAGACCCCTTTAGTAAAGGAGTAACTACTACTTTGAGACAAGCAATCCATTCCACTTTTAGATAAATCATTATTTTCCTTTTATCAAATTTCCTTGCCTCTTTCCCCCTTCTATCCATTGCCCCTAGTTCTATTCTCTGGGACCAACTAGAAAAGCTCTTACACAATACCTTTATTAAATATTGAACTATTATATCCTCCCTAACAAATTGTATTTTTTTTTCAGGTTAACCATTCCAACTTTCTTCAACCAATTCTCTTAAAGGATGAAGCAAAGCCATTCTTCATTCTGGTTGTCCTTCCCTCGATGTTCTACAGTGTATCAATAGTGTTCCAAAAATATGCTGCTCAAAACTGCACACGACTTTCCACATATTGTTTGCCCAGGCAGAGTTCTAAGGGCTGATCACCTACCAAGTCCTGGATGCTCTTCTCTTAATGAAGACTCAAGATTGCATCAGTTTTCTTGGTTTCCACATCACACTTCTAGCCCTGACTTGTCATTATTGCAATTGTTGATGGGAAGACTTGGGATACTGGCAGTAACTATGGCAACCAAGCTGACTTTTCCTGAGAGTTAAGAGGACATGTGCTATTGACCTTGGTGTTGAAGATGGTATTGAAAAGGAGAACACAAAGAATCTAACTCAACCAAGCCACGTGAAGCAGCAAGGCAGAGAAGGGGTCAGAGAGATGCTTAGATGATGGTGATGAAGGGGGGGAGGATTTGAGGGGCTGGGCCAGAGAGACTAATGAGAGCTGGCAGATATGTTGGGTGAGACTGAATTGGTGGAGAAGGGGATAAGTGGCAGAGATACAGAGAGAGAGGGAAACAGAGACAAGAGAGAGAAATGGAGACAAAGGTCTCTAGGAAGAGGAAAGGGAGAGAAAATGAATCATATAACAATGGAAAAATATCTTTAAAAGAAAGGGAGACAAAGAAGAGACAAATCAGAGATACAGAAATGAGAAACAGAGAGAAGCAATAGTCTCTCACTATCTATTAATCAAAAGAAACCAGGGTCATCTTAGCTTTTGTTCCCTGTTATCTCTTAATTCTTCTGCTCTTTCCTTGGTTTGATCTTCACTAACCTTTGTGGCTTTGTGGAGGATTTTATTATCTCACCAGATACAAAATTGGGAGGAAGTTTTGCCCTTAAAGGAACAGGAAAGTGTTATTCTTTAGCTAGAGCTAAGGAACAAGGATGAAGAAGCCTTGTATCCTCTTGGTAGAAAGAAAAGTGTGTGTATCATCATTATGTCCAAGACCTCACACAGGTAGAAAGGATTTGAAGTCATAGAACCCAGGATTGAATTCTAATTCTGCTACCTATTCCCTGGGCACCAAGGGTAAGTCATTTAACTTTTGGACCTTAGTTTTCTCATCTGTAAAAAGAAGGGATCAGACTAGATGATTTCTAAGGTTCCTACCAAATCTAAATTTATGATGTTATGAATCAACCAGTTTACTACGATCATAAGAAGGGATGATGTAGGGTTGGGTCAGACCAAGTGTAGTACAGGAATCCAGTCACATAGTAGGGGATAAATAAATACCTGTTGCCTGATGATTTATTTTGTTATGAACTTGATAATCATCAACAAACACCACTATTTCAACCTATAAAAAAAGAGGCTATATAAGAAAATGTGAGCTTTGATTGTTCTGTTTGCTAAATGCTAGGCTCTGGGAATACAAGGACAGAAAAAAACAGCCCTTGCATAAAAAAAATAAACAAACTTGGCATTCTATTAGAGAAATAAATGTAAAAAGATAAATATGTATTTGATCATTTGAAGAGGGAGAAAGAACTAACAAAATAAAAGGAGTAGGAAAGGCTTCTCTTAGGGGAGTAGCACAAATATTCCCACTGTTATCATTAAGAGATTCAATCTTTTAGCCCCCTCATTTCAGATGCATGACTAGGAAAATTTGACAGTCATGCCTGAGGAAGATAAATATTCCTCTTCTCATTCATTCATTTTAAATTTCTTTTTTGCAAATACATACATTTATCCAACATAAAATCAGAGGAGGGAGGCATATAGATAAAAATATAAGGGACAAACACCAAATAAATGAGCCCTCCCAATAGGAATGAAATAGCACAACTGAGAAGAGTTCCAGATTTCATTCAAATGAAGATTTCCCAGTCTTTGGTACAGTAAACTGGGGGTTGAGTAAAGGGCAAAAAGGTAATCTACTTGATTCTGAGAGTTTCTTGGAGAAATTAGGATTTTGTAGAGGGTTTCATCAATCCTTGTATCTAAATAATGACTGGCTAATTATATCATGTCTATTGATTATAATGTTGCCAATTCTATCACTCCTGAGTGTTGAGCTACTAGGCATTCTTAATAAATTCTGACCTTTATTTTTTTTTTGGTTATTCACAATTTTATTTTTGGTCTCCTTTTTGAAATAGAGCAAGATCTGTGCCAGAGCCTCCTCATTTAGCTCAAGGACCAATGCCTCCCAATTTGTGAGGCAGACATTCCAAATGAGCACCCTGAAAAGCAAAAAAAAAGAAAAAAAATTTAATCAACCAACCAATCAACAAGCATTTGGTAAGCACCTACTATGCTCAAAGTAGTATTCTAAGTTCTAGGGAGGGAAGTAAAAGTTCTTTAAGGAAGATGTAAAGAGGAAATGTATCAGAGTCATGGGAGATAGAGAACTGTGTGTGTAAGATACAGAGAGGTCAATTTGCCTTGATAGCAGCTAGGTGGCACAGTGGATAGGGCACAATCACTAGGGCTCTAGGCACTAGAATCAGGAAGACTTGTCTTCATGAGTTCAAATCTAGCTTCAGACGCTTACTAGCTGTGTGACCCCCACTTAATTCCATTTGTCTCCGTTTTCTGATCTGTAAAATGAACTGGAGAAGGAAATGGCAAATCTCTCTAATATTTCTGCCAAGAAAAATCCAAATGGGTGAGTTGGGCATGACTGAACAATAATAGAGGTCAGGAAATGATGTATTATGATAAATTATTAGGTTTATTATATATTATTATCCATAATATCTATATAATTATATATAAATTATGATAAATTATGATAAAACTAGAAAGAGAATTAGCCAAAAATGTAATGGATAATGTGTTGAATTTGAAATCTGAGAGAGCTGGGTTCAAAACCATTTTTGACACTCATTAGGGAAATGACCAAAGGCAAGTCAGTACAGGAAGATGTGTAATATATAATCAGACTAGACAGATAGACTGGGGCTTAGCAGTTGAAGAATCAGCTCTTAGCATGATGGGGGGAAAACCCACAAATTCATACCAGAAGTGACAGGGAAGCTTTGAGTTTAGTACCAGTGGTTCCAGGAATTCTATTTCTTTCTAATTATTATGACAGGTGAAGATGAGACAGATTAAGACAGCCTGATATAGGGGCCAAAGACCTGAACTCAAAACCAGAAAGACCTTCATTCAAGTCTTATCTCTGATTCCCAATAGCTACATGACTTTAAAAAAAAATTAGTATTTATTGACCAAAATGCAATGAAAAGTATAAGGAATAAATGATCCTTTGAAGTAAGGATTCAAACTTAATGGAAATTCAATAATTTAATCCTAACTAGATAATTTAACCCTAGAAAATGATAACAGCTAGACATTGTACCCAAACTTTTGGGATGTAATCAAAGAAATCCTTAAGAGAAATTTTATATCTCTAACCACATTCCTCAACAAAGGGAAGAAAGAAGAGTACAATGAATGGATATACAACTTAATTTGTTTTATTTTTGCTCTTAGCAATTTATTTAAGCTGTCAATACTCTACACCTGCAGTTCTTAAAGTGTGTCCAAGGTTCCCTAAGATCATTTCAGATGTCTGCAAGGTAAAAACCATGTTCATGATAATACTGAGATTTTTATTTCTAATACAATAAATACTGGTAGATATCCACATAAGCAAAAGTGCTCAAGGGGAATAGATGGGGGCGGGGGTTCAATAATTTTTAAGACTATAGAAGGATCTTAAGACCAAAAAACTTTTAGAACTACTGATCTAGGCAAACAAACCCCTAAGACTAGAAGTTGCAGAGAAGGTGCAAACTAGTACAGGAAAAGGATTTTTCCTCACCTAAGAATTCCTTATAGCAATGAAATCCTACCTCCCCCCCTCCGTTCCAACAGAATCCTTTGGGGACATCACTTTTTGATGAAGATTGTAGTCTGTACTCTGTAAAATGTCAGTCACCAAATTTAGATTTGTATACCTTATAGATCTGAACCATGATAACTGGTGGCCATAACAGATTGTTCCCCTGTAAAATATACACAGATCCTATGTTATATGGAAGGAGAAATCATCTGGAACCAAGCAGAGGAAAGAAGAGTAAAGATCTGGCCAACTGCATGAGGAGAGGAAGCATCTCAATGTGCTTCTCCAAAAGATTAGGCATACAATCTGGACCACAGAACCAGCAATCAATCATTTCATAGTAGCTCCATGAAATAACATGAAGACACGTTATTTTTCAGTGCCTAATTGGCTTTCCCATTTGCCAGTCTTATCACAAAATCCATAGAAGCCTAGAATTGAAAGGAACCCTGATGGGAGGAGATTCATACCTTGGGAAAAAGAACAGTGCCATTCTATTATATTGGGAAGTGCTTGAAAATACCTTGGTTTCCACAAAAAAACAAAATTATAAAATCAGATATAACCCTTCATTATTACAGATCATTTGAATCCTAACCCTGTTTACCAATAAGGTTTCTGGCTTTCTTTTTCACCTGAACCAAAAATAACCACTGAAGAGAGACATCAAAGAATGAAACCCAGTTCTCATCCTCAGAGGAACGAATGACGTGTACAATGCAGTTATTCAAGCTTTTAACAGAAAAAAGAGAGATTATTATTGGGGTGGTCTTCTTCAAGACTTCTAAAAAAAAGCTGGCAGGTTAGGACTTCCTTTTTTAATAAGTCTGACAAAGTCACCATCATTAACACCTAGATGTCCCTGAGCTGGTAGATTGGTAAGTGGTTGAGTTTTTAAAATAGTTATCTATTTTTAAGTCAACAATTCTCATAATAATAACAACTATAGCACTTTAACATTTGCAAAGCACTTTTAAAATATTACTTTGTTGAAACTCACAACAACCCAAGGAGATAAGTGCTATAATTTATCCTTTTTCTGTGGTTCAGTCATTTCAGATGTGTCTAACTTAGAGACACTGGAATGTTTTGCCATTTTCTTTTCCAGTTTATTTTACAGATAAGGAAACTAAGGCAAACAGAGTTAAGTGACTTAAGTATCTGAGGCCATATTTGAACTCAGGTCCTCTGGATTCCAAGCCACTACCTAAGTCACCCAATTTCTTATCTAAGTTTAGTCATTTAATTATATATGCGCCTGTCTAATTCCTTCTGATCATCATTAAAACATCCTGAAATATATTGTTTTTTACTTTTAATTCAATTGCCCTCACTCTTAACAAATCAAGCATTAATCATAGACAAGTCTTGGTGCTTGGCATTGGGAATAAAAAGATGAAGTAAGATAGAGTTCCAGTTTTATTATAGTGGACATATGGCATGATGCCAGTAACTAAAATATAATACATTAGAATATTTTGGCTTTCCCTTTGTACTTATTATCATAAACAACAACTATGAAAAATTCAAGGCTAATGAGTGAGATCATTCCAGGTTTGGGTACCAGAGAAAGTCTTATGGAAGCCTTGAAGAATGGCAGACAGATGTGTAAGACAAGGGGAATGAAGCTTGGGGAACCTGTTCTACTCATGAAATGATAAGAACAAAGACACGTTTGATGGAAGTAGCAGAAAGTAGCCAATCTTTTGTCTGCTGGATGCAACTGAAATGGCCAAATCAATTCAATAACTTGTTGGCTATGAAACCTAAAATGACGCTCACCTTGCAAATGAATAAAAGTTAGGTTAATAAAATTTTTAAAGACTTCATATCTAGTTCTAGACTTCTTAAATGATATCCACAATGATTGGGGAAAATTGTGTCTTCATGATAATGAGATGAATATTGGTCTTCAAGAAAGAGAACATGTGTGATCTGGACATTCCTCTTATTCTCATCAACTCAACCATGAAGCCTGGCAAGTGAAAAGGCCAGGATGGAATTCAGTGGTGGATGATACCATGCAACAGACCGGGAAAGAAAAGGGACCTTTTCACTATGGTGCAAACGTTAATGGATTTGAAAATTTTCATTTCTTTAAGTATGACCTTTAATGGCAAGTGCTTGATGCATTATAAGCCTCCATAAGAGGGAAAAAATCCTAATCATGTTGACACATAAGCAGAGAAGGATGGAAGATAGGAGCAGAATCATTATGGCAATACCATTAAGTGAAATGAAGCCTGTAACTGCAGAGAATTTATTTGAGACCTGGTCAGGTATAACTGAAGAACACTTGCCAAATTGAACTAAATGGAAAAATAAATCCCAGATGTAACCCTTGAGACAATTGAGAGTATTTTGGGTTGAAAATAATGTGCCCTATCATTTTTGTCTAGCTGTGAGAGAGGACTGTGCCACCGACAGTGCATACACTATAGTGGGAAAAGGATAATAGATTTGGAATTAGAGGTTCTGGGTTCCAATATTGGTTCTCTCACTGATTACTGAGGTGATTTTGGGCAAATCAATTAATGTCTTTGGGCCTCAGTTCTTCATCTGTAAAAGGAGGGGAATTGAACCCAAAGACTATCCCAGCTTTGGAATCATGATCCTGTAGTGCTTGAGTTTAAATTCTGTGCAGAGAGGCCAATCCACCCATTTTCCACTCTTCCTGGGCTCTTTGGCAGAACTGCCCCTTTAACTCTTTCCACTCCCCAGAAGGCGGCGGGGATATGAGGAGCCATAAATGTGTTTTTTTTTCTTTTTCTCTTCTCAAGGTGAAATTAAGGGGAAAGATGGGACTAAGGGTTCTGATACAGTAGAAAGCTCCTCTACCATAAAGGAGAAGCACATATACAGTAGAGGCAAGATGGCAGAGCTCTTAACAAGCAAGCATTTCTGAAATGTTTGGGTACGTTATCTGTCATTCACATGTTAGTTAGAGTAGTTATAGTCATTCCAGGGTCCTAGTTTTGGAGAAATCCCTAATGAAATAATAATAATTGATTTCTGAAGGGAAAAGAAAGACAAAGTTTCTAAGGCAAGCTTGGAAGGGCCAATAATTTAATCTTTCTATCTTTCTTCCTTTCTCTTTCATTCCTTCTTTCATTTCTTTCTCCCTTTATCTTATGTTTTCTCTTTCTTTTTCTTCTTCATTCTTTTTTCTTTTCTTACCTTCTCTTTTTCTTCCACTTCTTTCCTTCCTTCCTCCCATCCTTCTGTCTTACCTTTCTTCCTCCCATTCTTCTTCTCTCCCTTCCTTTCTTCCTTCCTTCTTGCCATCTAGAAGTCACTCACAGACCCAATCTACTAATCAGCCTGAGAGAGTTTACCTCCTCTGTTTCCAACTTGGGCACTTTCCCTCTTTCTCCAATGCTTTTGAAGACTCATCATAGTGGTTTGGACAACTGATCAATTAATCCACTACATCTCAGAACCCCTAAGTTTAACATGTCCATTAGCCTTAGCCTCTCCTGTAGTGGGAATCACAGGCTATGTCATATTACTTATAGGTTTCTGAAAAAGAACTTTTCTGAGAAATAACTTTCCTACTCTAACTTTTCCTAGTAGAAAAGAGTTTCCAAAATGACAAAATCTAATTGAGGTTAAATCATGCTGAAAGAAGTCAGATTTATTTTGTCATCAATCATTTCTTTCTACTTCCTGGACTGGATCTTCGAAGTTTGAACCTCTAGAAAAGCAGATATCTTTGGCATTCAAGGAAGAAAAAGATATGGGTTTCCAAAATTATTCTTAACCCTTTTGTTTCATGTCCCCATTTGGCACCCTAGTAAAACCTATGAACCCCTTCTCAGAAAATTATTAAATAATTGAGCAAAATTATAAATATCAAAAAGAAGTTTATGAAAATAAAGATGTATTTTTTCCCATCCACTTTGATGGGCCTCCTGAAATCTATTCATGAACCTTTGAGTAGTCTGTGGAACCCTTATTCTAGGCAATAAAGTCCTTGAGGGAAGGGATAAAATCATCTATTCAATAGACACTATTTAAGGCCAAATTTTATATTGGGAATTGAAGGAAGAATGAAGGAAGTACAATTTAAATAAAACACAGTCCTGGGGCTCCTGTTGTTTAAATTTTGGTAGAATCCCCTCTTAAAAAACTAGAATATGAAAATAACTTATGTATTCCTTATTCTTCTTCGTATCCTCATAGCATTTCATAGAATGCCTTGCACATAGTATTTACATGGTATGTAGTATATGTGAATACTATGTATATACAGTTTAGGTATTTAATAAATATTTGTTGAATGAATGAAATAGATCATTCTGGAACAGACAATTGAATGGGAGAGGGAGAAAGGAGGAGGAAAAGGCAAAAAACAGATACAATAAGACAACATACAATATATAGCACTGTCATGAATGCTACAATATTGTGCCTTGATCATATTGCATTTTTGAAAATTTTGAAACTGACTTATAAATTCAAAAAAGGGTTGGGAAAATTTTAGTGAAGAAATGCAGAGGTTTTTTTGGGAATATATTCCATTTGAGAGAGAAGGTCTTGATAAAGGCACTATTTTAGACAGTTTCAGTGAACATGAGCTCTTAGGGCAGGAAGGAAAAAGAGTAAGCAGAGAAAAAACAGGAGAGACGGATGCTTGGCTCAATGGATAGAGAGCTGGGAGATCATGGGTTCAAATTTGGCCTTAGACACTTGCTAGTTGTGTAACCTTGGACAAGTCATACCCATTACCTAGCTCTTACCACTCTTCTGCCTTGGAACTAACATACATTATTGATTCTAAGATGAAAGGTAAGAGAAAAGAAAGGAAAAGAAAAAAGAAGAGAAAACAAAAGAAGACAAAAGAAAAGAAAAAGAAAAGAAAAGAAAAAAGTAGGAGTGGGACTCAGGAAGGGATGTGGGAAGGGCAAAGGCAAATGTAAACAACTTTAAATACCCTCTTCGTTTTTTTTTAATTATTTATTATAACAAGAGCTATAGTCCTAATTCTCCTCACTTATCACAATTCAAAAATATTCATAAACCATTTGCTTTGTGTGCCAGATACTATCATGACTCATTTTAACTTAAAAAAAAAAACAATCTGGGAAACTCTTCTCGGCAAATTAGTATTAAATACTTACTGACACAAAATTTTAAATTGAGTTTTTCAATTTAACACCAGCTTCCTATTTTTATCTAAGTGATATGTGAGGGTGGTTTACATTATTATTAGGAAGATGATGTCTTTGCCCCATGATTGAACTCAGAGTGATTCTGCTGCCTCCTAGTACCAGTATCCAATCCTGGTTGGTCTGATAGGCTTAAATCAGACTTGGCCAAAGACCAGCCAGGAAAAACAAAATACTGTCCAATTAATATTTTCAAGCATAGAGTGAGAGAAATAAGAGTGCTAGTCTTGGATCTAGGTTTCAATCCCCCTTTCTGCCCCTCATTACCTGTATAATCTAGGCAAGTCACCTACCTCTCTGGACCTCATTTTACTCAACTGTAAAATGAAGGGTGATTTCAAAGGTCCATTCCAGCTCATGGTCTCTGATCCTATGGAGTCCATGCCTTGTTTCTATGAGTGCTTCTTTTGTATCCAGAGCTGGCTAGACTTTCTTTTACCATGCCCTTTCCTAAAACGAAAGCTTTTGTTTTTAGATAATTATCAGGGAAACAATACGATAATTCAGAGTTGTATGAAATTTTAAAATTTGCCAAGTCCTTTCATCTAAACTTAAAGGAAGGCAATTTATAGCTGAGAGTACTGGATGGAGATATGGAAGACCAAGTTTTGAATCCCAGTTTGGTCACATACCACCTGTGAGACCAATTCACCTAACCTCTAACAGGTCTCAGTTTTCCCACCTGTAAAATGCAAATATCGAGCTAGATGACCTCTGAGGTCTTTCCCACTTCCAAATCCATGATTCTATGATCCTAAAATGTTGGATACTGTATAAATGGAGGTTTTGAACCTTTGACTTCATTTCCCAGAAGTCCTTGGTGTTTCCCAAAATTCCCTATAACCTCTCCTGCATCTCCACATTGGCAAGATCACATAATTGGTATTTAACTGGTGGTAACGCCTCCCACTCTTTCTCTTTGTGCATGATACAGCAATCAGCAGTGATGATGATGAGTGGGAATTTTTTAAATGGCTAACCAGCCATGGGCACGTGATTTTTAATTTGTATCCTCTTTATTCCTTGATTTCTAATCATATTTAATAAACCTCACAAAATATAATATTTTTATTATTTGAGATTAAATTTTTAATTTTTACAATATTTTTGAGCAGTGCAAATGTATATTGGATACTAATTGGAAGGGGCCTCAGAGGTCAACTGGCCCAACCATAGTCTTGAGTAAGGAACAATCACAGAATTTATGAACCAGAATAGATGTTGAAGACCACCAGTGATGAGTTCTTCACTTTACAGGTACGGGAAATGAGACACATGTGGGAGAAATGATGGGACCAAGGCCTCATAACAACCTAGTAGCAGTCAGGCTGAGATCCTGTTTCATCTCATTTCCAATCATTGCTCCTTCATTCTTCCTCCCTGGGTGCCCCTAAGCCTGGATGTACAGTCATCTAAGGATCTGCTTTGAAGTCCAGCAAAGGGGAGCTAACCTACCTAACAAACATAGTAAAGCCTCTGAAGAGACTATCCCAACTGCCATGTATATATAAGTTGGATGCCAAAGGTTTGATTCCCTACCTCTCTCCTTATGGGACCCAAAGAGCCTAGAGTTATCTTTCTGGAGCTATACAGCTCATAAACACTCACCAGTGTGCTTTGCCCCATGGTTACCAGTGAATTCAATAAGCCAGTCTCAATTAGTTTTGTCAGGGCATCTAGGTGGCACAGATCTGGAGTCAGGAAGACCTAAATTTAAATCCAGTCTTATTAGCTGTGTGACCAGGGACAAGTCACTTCACCCTGCTTGCCTCAGTTTCCTCAACTGTAAAATGAGCTAGAGAATGAAATTGAAAGCCACTCTGGTATCTTTGCCAAGAAAACCCTAAATGGGATCATGAAGAGTCAAACACAACTGAAAATGGCTGAACAACCACATTTTTTAAATAGTATGTATCCAACTCTAGCAGTTCTTTCTCTGGGAGTGGAGAACATTCCCCATCATAAGTCTTTCAGGATTGTCCCAGATCATTGCATTGCTGCGAATAGCCAAGTTTCCCCAGATAATAATCATCTAATACTGCTGTTATTGTGTACAATGTTCTCCTGGTTCTGCTTATTTCATTCTGTATCAGTTCCTGCATATCTTTCCAGCTTTTCCTGAATCATCCTGCTCATCATTTCTTATAGCACAAGAGTATTCCATCACTAACACATACCACAATTTGTTCAGCCGTTCCCCAAAGGATGGACATCCCCTCAGTTTCCAATCCTTTGCCACCACAAAAATAAAGCAGCTATAAATGTTTTTGTACAAGTAGAGCCTCTCCCCTTTTCTTTATCTCTTTGGGATACAGACCCAAGAGTGGTATTATTGTATCAAAGGGTGTGCACAGCTTTATATCCTTTGAGAGTAGTTTCAAATTGTCCCCCAGAATGAAAAACAACAGTTTTTAGAAAGCTAATCAAGGGGACAGCTGGATGGCTCAGTGGATTGAGAGCCAAGTCTAGAGATGGGAGGTCCGGGGTTCAAATCTGGCCTCAGACAACTCCCAGCTGTGTGACCCTGGACAAGTCACTTGACCCCCATTGCCTAGCCCTTACCACTCTTCTGCCTTCGAACCTATATACAATACTGATTCTAAGATGGAAGGTCAGGGTTTTAACCAAAAATAAATAAATAAATAAAATTTAAAAAGCTAATCAAGTAGTAACTTGGTAGATAGTGAACTTGACCTAGAGTCAGAAAGATCTGAGTTCAAATCCTAACTCAGATGCTTATTGTGATTCTAGGCAAGCCACTTAACTTCCATCTGCCTGAGTTTTCTCAATTGCAAAGAGGAGATAATAATAGCACCTACCTCCCTGGTTTATTGTGAGGCAAAAAAGGAATATTGCAAACTTAAGCACTATTTAAATGTTATAATTATTATTGTTGTCATCACTGTTTTTGTTATTAGGTGATATATTAAGAACAGTTGGTACAAAACATTCCCCTGATAGTCTGCGATATCCTCTCCCAGAAGTACATATAGAGTCTGGGGAAAAGTGGTCTCAAGCTTATGGCCATATCATAAATCACAGGTGAAAGCTACTTATAAGTCCTCTCCATCCCTTCGGTAGATTTCATGAATTTCCCTTAGGATTGGTAGAAAGAGCTTTGAATCTTCCTTTCTTCATCTGATCCAGTGTGTCCTTTTTTTAAAAAATTAATTTATTTAATCAATTCAGAACATTATTCCTTGGTTACAAGAATCATATTATTTCCCTCCCTCCCCTCCACCCATCTTTCCCGCAGTCGACACACAATTCCACTGGGTATTACATGTGTCCTTGATCAAGACTTATTTTCATGTTGTTGGTGTTTGCATTAAGATGTTCATTTATAGTCTACATCCCCAGTCATATCCCTTTGACCCATGTATTCAATCAATTGTTTTTCTTCTGTGTTTCTACTCCCACAGTTTTCCCTCTGAATGTGGATAGTGGTTTTTCTCATAAATTTCTCCAAGTTTTTCAGGATCACTGCACTGCCACTAATGGAGAAGTCCATTACATTGGATTGTACCACTATGTATCAGTCTCTGTATACAATGTTCTCCTGGTTCTGCTCCTCTCACTGCATCAATTCCTGGAAGTCATTCTAGTTCACATGGGAATTCCTCCACTTTGTTCTTCCTTTTAGCACAATAGTATAACATCACCAACATATACCACAATTTGTTCAGCCATTCTCCAATCGAAGGGCATCCCCTCATTTTCCAATTTTTGGCCACCACGAAGTGTGCAGCTATTAATATTCTTGTACAAGTCTTTTTCCTTATTATCTCTTTGAGGTACAAACCCAGCAGTGCTATGGCTGTGATCCAGTGTATTCTTAGCTGTCAATGCAGAGACCACCAGCAGCTTCTGCTATCCCAGGCATGATGCTAGGACACAAACGGGAAGAGGGAAAATCCAAAGTTCTCTGGACCCTTGGAAGCTCCCAGGGACCTTCTCTAGCCAAGGGAGGAAGAGGAGGCCATAATCTTCCCTTTTCATAAGCTCTCCCCTTTCAATAAACTATCTTTTCTTAAAGGGTTGGTTGCAATGCTCTGCCCTGACTCATCCCCAGCTCAAATTCCCTATTGCAACTAGCTCCTTAGTTTTACAAAGGCTCCAAGGGGTGTTACCAGGTCCATCATCCAATTAGATCAGACTTTCTGTTTTACCCAGTTGTAAAGAGGTGTTAAGTCCTGGTTCACACTTAGTTCCTATTGACTGAATCAATGAACAGATGTTTTCATTTTACAAAGGTAATTACTTTTAAAAGGGGTGATATGATCAATGGATCCTCAGGCTTACTCAAATTTGCCCATTCCATTTTTTACTTTGCTTTGATTGGATGAAGCTGAAATGTCCCTGTCTTTAACATCAGCCTATCTCCTGGAGCCACTAAGAATATATAATAATAGTGATAGCAACAACAGCAATATTAGAGCATAATCTGGCATTTATATAGCACGTTAAAGTTTTACAAAGCACTTTTAAATATGATCTCATTTTATCTAATTCTTTTTTTACATAACTTTTTTTTTTTTGGTAAACCTTTACCTTCTGTCTTGGTATCAATACCAAGTATATCTCTAAGGGCTAGGCAATAGGGATTAAATGACTTGCCCAGGGTCACACAGCTAGGATGTGTCTGAGGTCAGATTTGAACCCAGGATCTTCTGCCTCCAGTCCTGCCTCTCTATCCACTAAGCTGCCTACCTGCCCAGACATGACAACTCTTATACTGTTTGAAGTTATCACATTGATGATAATTTTCTTTCTCTAGCCCCAAAATTAGTTCTTCGACTGGGGGTCCCGTCAATCTGATGTATAGTTAGAGGTCTACACTGGATTCTTACAGAAATCTGAGAAAGGTGAACTGATATTCTTTCACTGCTTATTTTTTTCCAATAAGAATTTGCTTTCAATCCCATTAGATAGTAATAAATACATGATATTAATCAAGAATTTATAATTCCAATTTAGCATGAGGTTAACATAGTCTTCACTATAGCTCTCTTCTATGAAATTTTGTGTGAATTAGGCTGAAGCTACAGATCCCTTATAACAAAGAGATTATCAGGCTATAGGGAAGAAAAGATTATATGTGTCACTGGCAATTTCTATTTAGCTACTTAAGATGCCATAATCTATCCATTTAAGGATTCCTTATAAAAACATTAAATGATAATCTCCACTAAAGTGTGTCATAATTCCAGCTAGAAATGATGGCTTCTTTCTTATCTTAATACTTAGAACTTCCAGAAAGCTGATTCTAAGGCTAGATTTTATTGAAGTCTGCTGTACAAAGAAACACCAAATAAAGACAAAATTAAAGGTACATTCCCTATTTTTACTTAGAGTTCATTGGTATTTATTTCAATCAATGACACTATTTTTATTTGATCCTACTTTCTTACTATATTTTTACCTTTTATATTTTTACATTCAGAATAAATTTCCCTTTCTTCACCTGGATATCTTATCATCAAGCCTCTCTCTAACCCATTTCCCCACTTGGAACACCAACATCTGAACCAGATATCCATAGAGTATCCACTATCTCTCAAAAAAGTAGATCCCTTCTGCTTTGTGAATCTATGCTGAGGCTGAGCTGTCCTAGGTTGAGAGTGCAAATTCATCTAACCTACTCTGGTTAGCTGGTCTCAGACTGCACTGCCTCCTTTTCACCTCTTGCTCCAGGAATAGTAATCAAATAGATACTACTATTACTTTTTGGAAGGACATGACAAACAATCCCTAGGGTTGTACCCCCCAGCCCTGTCCCACTCCAGAACAAAACCTTCTTCAACTAATTCCTTCTAATGACTCAAGCATGGTTACCTTGGTATGTTTTATAGATAGTTCAAACTCAATATATCCAAAACTAAATGCATTATCTTTCTCCCTAAACCCTTCCCTCTTCCAAATTTCTGAAGAGGGAGGGTACCACTATCTACCTGTTCACCCTCCAATATAGGTATCATCCTCAACTCTTTGTTCTCTCTTACTCTTCTATGACCAGTCATTGCCAAGTATTATTGGTTCTACCTTTGCAATATTTCTTTTTTTGTTGTTGTTGTTCAGACTGTCAGTTTTTTCTTTTCTTTTCTTTTTTCCTTTTTTTTCCACTTTAAACATTATTTTATTTGGTCATTTCCAAACATTATTCATTGGAAACAAAGATCATTTTCTTTTCTTCCCTCCCACCCCTCCCACCACCTCTCCCATAGCCGACGTATGATTCCACTGGGTATCACATGTGTTCTTGATTCAAACCCATTTCCATGTTGTTGGTATTTGCATTAGAGTGTTCATTTAGAGTCTCTCCTCAGTTGTATCCCCTTCCCCCCTGTAGTCAAGCAGTTGCTTTTCCTCGGTGTTTTTACTCCCATAGTTTATCCTCTGCTTGTGGATAGTGTTTTTTAGATCCCTGCAGATTGTTCAGGGACACTGCACTGACACTAATGGAGAAGTCCATCACCTTTGATTGTACCACAGTGTATCAGTCTCTGTGTACAATGTTTTCCTGATTCTGCTCCTTTTGCTCTGTATCACTTCTTGGAGGTCTTTCCAGTCTCCATGGAATTCCTCTACTTTATTATTCCTTTTAGCACAATCTTTGCAATATTTCTTATGTTTGCTCCTTTTTCTCCTTTGAAATTGCTAGCATCCTGGTATAGACCCATATCATCTTATGTCTGGACTATTGTAGAAGCCTATTGGTTGGTCTCCTTGCCTCTCCACTCTAGCCCATCTTCCACTTTGCTACCAAAACGATCTTCCTAAAACAAAGACCTTACCATGTCACCCCTACTCCCACTCAGTGAACCCTGGTGACTGTTACCTCCAGGATCAAATACAAAATCCTTTGTTGGCTTTTAAAGTTCTTCATAACCTGATTTCTTCCTTCCTTTCCAATCATCTAAAATTTTGATCCCTTTTACTTCTAAAATCCAATGACACTCTCCTCTTCATATTTCTCATAACAGACACTTAATTTCCTAATTCCATGCACTTTCACTGGCTGTCCCAAAAATGTGTTACCTTCTTGTATTTGCCTCATGGCATTTCTGGGTTCTTCAGTCAAAATTCTTCTGCAAGAAGCCTTTCCTAGAACCCCTAAATGCTAGTGTCTTCACTAAGAAATTACTTTCAATTTACCCTATCTATATCTTATATGTATATACTTATTTAATATGTAGTCTTCCTCATTGGAATGGGATCTCTTTGGGGGCAGGGACTGTTTTTGACTTGCTTTGCTTTGCCAGCATCTGGGGTTCAGCAAACACTAAATGCTTGCTGATTGGCTGTTTCTCTTGTCTTCTTTGCTTTCATTTCAAAATCTCTGTTCTGCTCTGGTTTCTTTAATAGAAATACTCCATTTCATGAAAGGTTCATCCCCATCCTTCCACCTCCATATTTCCTACCACAACCTCTGCCTGGTAAGTTTATATTCAGTTTTATTGAATAAATTGTTGTAGACTGGCTGCCTTTATCTTTTGCTTTATGGAAGATCATATTCCAAACTCTCCTCTTATTAAGAGTGGTAGTTGCCAGCTCTTGTGTGACCTTAACTATAGTTCTGTGGTACTGGTATTCTTTCTTTCTGGCAACTTGTGGTATTTTTTTTCTTTGCTATGAAAGCTCTGGGCTTAGGGTATGACATCCTCATAATTTTTTTCCTTTTGAGATTTCATTCAAGATATGATAATTGAATTTTTTTCAGACTTTGCTCTCTAATTCTAACTGATCTGGGCTTCTAACTGATTTTTTGTGCAGGTCTGAATTTTTAACTTACTAGAGCTTCTCAGTGGATTTCTTGATCATTATTCAATGTGCTATTCTTAGGTTTTTGACAGAGTAGGTATTTAGGAATGAGGATACTTCTAATCATACATGAAGATTTTTTAACTTTTGGGGTTTTTTATTTCAACTTCTAAATTCTCTCCCTTCCTTATTCCCTTCCTCCTCATTAAAAAGGCATAAATAAAGCTTGAAGTAAAAATGTGAGAAATTGTAAAAGTAGATGTATAAATACCATACACAATTCCTTTCACTCTGTCAGACTTTCTCACTAGCCCATCTTATCCTTATTTACTTCTCCATGGAAACATGAATAATAGGTGAACCTCCAAGAGAGACAATAGACATAGTAAATGCTAAATAAATGCTTGCTTCTTTCCTTTTGCATATTCATAATGAAGTTCCCTCTTCTAAATTAAAACCCTAACTTTCACACAGTGAGTCAATCTATGACATATTGACAAACACATAGACAAAGAATGGATCTAGAGTGTAGATGGGGATTGGCTTTGAAGTCTGAAAGACCCTAGTTCAAATCCTACCTCTCACATCTATTGGTTGTATAGTCATAAACAATAGTCACTCAACTTTTCAGTGTCCCAGCTAACTCACTGAGGTTATAAATTACCTCATTTCCCAATGCCATAAAAATCACATATCCAACCCCCCCCCTCAATTTTGTTTACATAAAGCTTGAGTCTTGATCAATGGCACATGTAAAACCCAGTGGAATTGCACGTCGGCTATGGGAGTGGGGTGGGTAGAGGGGAGGGAAAGAACATGCATCATGTAACCATGGAAAAATATTCTAAATTAATTCATTAAATACAATCCTCAAATAAATAAATAAATAAATAAAGCTTGAAGTAAAAATGTGAGAAATTGTAAAAGTAGATGTATAAATACCATACACAATTCCTTTCACTCTGTCAGACTTTCTCACTAGCCCATCTTATCCTTATTTACTTCTCCATGGAAACATGAATAATAGGTGAACCTCCAAGAGAGACAATAGAAATGACAGGATCCTTAGCTCTTCTAGAGCCTTGATTCTGAGGATAATTCCACTAGCAGAACATAATGGCAGCAGTTGCCATTCAGAGGTGTCTCCATTCTTAGCATAATAGGATAATGTGATTTAGAGCTAAAAATGACCTTAGAGGTCCCCAGTACAACCCCCTCATTTACATCACTTGCCCAGTTTGTTCCAAGAAGTTAGACTAACATGGTTACCAACACTTAGAACCCCACCGAGATCGTCAAGCCCAGTGCAAATAGTTCTCTGGGAGTGACAGTGGTTGTAAGAAATGTAAGGGCTATAAACTCCCACAAATCTTAGCTATGGAAGCTATACTGGGTAACAATGGAAACATAATGAGACTCTTAGGCATCATGAGGTTCTCTGAATAAATATATAATGTGCAGAGAGCACCTTTATTTAAAAAAAAATAAAAGAAGCCTAAGCTCATCATACTTTCTGATCTCTTCTATGAAATTAGATTGTGAGTAGAAAGTGGAAATTTGTGACACCCACAATGATTTCCAAATGTCTTCTAAGGATGGTCTCTGTGTTGGTCTACCTTCTTGAAGAAGAATAGGCAGTTTCCCATTTAGTAGTCTCCAATGAGCGTGCTGAGCCCAAGAGTTGTGAGGATTATAGAGAGTGCATCATGTAGGGTCTTTCAGTATAAAAAGATAGATATAATTTAGGGCAATTGGTGAACAAATGCTCAAAAAGAAATGGCATGAATGCTTTATTGAAGCACTACCTAAAAGACCGTGAATGGTATCCAAATTCCAGACATTTTAATGCTTGCCATCATTAATGATACCTAACAAGAGCAGACTTTCAATGAAATTAATACTTAAACCAGTCACTTGACTTCCTACCAAAGTTCTCTTCTAATGGATGTTCCTTTCCAAGCTGTCATTATACATTTAGAATCCTGATAAATAAATTATCTGCCGGGAATAGTTCAATATACATTAAATTCTTTGATTCCCTTCAACTATGGTATTGAACTGGTTTTCCATTATGATTGTTTTTGCACTGAAATGTGATTCCTAAAAGCAGTGAAAACTTATGAGAAAAATCATTCAGGTTTTTAATTTTGATATAATTTAGGCTTTAAATTTTAAATAATTTTGATCCAAATCAGAATTGTTTTAAAATAATGGTGCTCTAGCAAAACAAGGAGAATCATGTATAGAAAACAGTAGATGACCTGGTTAAAATGGCCTAAATTACAGCAGTTAGATGAACACTGCTGCAAACTCTGATATTTTTCAGTTTCTAGTTTGCTCAAAATCATTTACAGAAAAATCATACTGATTCTGCAGTCAGAAGTTGGGTATTATCGTTGCTTCTTTTCTGATTGACCAGATGAATGAGGTATACTGGAAAGACAAATAATTCCAGCAACCAGTTCCCAAATCCTATGCAAATTAATGCACCAGTCATTGAAACAGTACTTCAAGAAGGCCAAATAAACTAGAGGAAACTAAGCAGAAGCTACTGCTGGGCAATTATTAGAACACTGCAACATTAAGGAATTTGTAAAGGTTTTATTTATGTGGACTTTTAGTATGATACTAGTTCTGCAAATGACAATGCCACCACCCAATTATTTCTCAAGGATTTTTATGTTATTACTATTCTTCAAATTAATAGACATCCCCTAAATATAAGTTGAAGATTTACTGATTTTTAATGGGTGAATTTTTATTTATCTTCTCAATGCCTTTATATAATATGCGCACAACTAAATATTTGAATACACAGAAATACTAATGCTATCTACAAAGTTGAGGAGTCAGAGATTTCTGATATATGAAACCTCATTTACATTAACTTAAACCCATTTCTCCATTGTTTTTATATAACATATAACTATATAATTGAATACACATACAAATGCTAATGTACTCTAAGATGGACTCAGTTTTTTAAATAAATGTGTGAATCATCATTTACATTAATATATATTCTATAAATTTACTATCTGTATAGATGTATATATAACCAAATACACACAGAAATGCTAATATGACCCAAAGGTTCTCTTGAATTCCTCACATCCATCATTTTACCTTCATTCATATTTGTACAATCAATAACATCAACATAGATATAGTGATACTATTTTTCTTGAGAGCAGAGTGAATGATAAAGAATGAAACTAGCATTTTTTTGAATATATAAACCAGTACCCTGCATTTTTCACAGATAAATTTAATTTAGAAACGCCCTTTAGGAAAAAAATCACTTCAAAATTATAGACAGATATTATAAAACCCCATGGCACAAATAAGTTCTATTCTCTGTAATAAAAAAGAAAAGAAAGAAGATCTGCAATATAACAAAGGTCACCCCCCAAAGTGACACCTTTACCACATATTCAAGGCCAGATTGAGGTAGAAACCTTGTAAAATGGTCAGAGATAGATGTCGCTAGTGCTAGGATATTATAGGACCCCTTAATCACTCTAACAATTTCCATTATCAACAAAACAAAACAAAACACCTTTGAGCAGTTAGGGATATCATTATAACTTTTCTGTTCAACTCTAAAGCCTCTCCTCCTTCAATCAATCCTATCTCAAATCCCAAATACTAACCCTAATAGAACTTAATACTAACCCTAATAAAGCTTTCCTCATCTTCCTCTTTCACCCACTTTTTGCAAATATCATATTCCCTCACACTGAGGGACACACACGCAGCTGGGGCATCCTGGTTCCTCTGTTGTGGCTGTCCCAGCTGTCTTGTTATCTATCATCAGTGTCATACTGCAGTAGCCCCTAGGAATCCTGCTGCCAGAACCAGAAATCCAGCCACCAAATCACCAGATGGTTTCCTCCCTGCATTGATATTGCTTATTGGGCAAAGCAACCTTTATCTTCTTCAGAAGAGACACTAGAAGGGGATGCTTTTCTGTTTGATTGGTTTTCTACAATGAGCTCAAAATCTTTGTTTCTCTGGGTCTAATAGCATTACCTAGATCTTATAGCCCTATTGAGTACACATTCTTAGGTCATATTAGGTCTTAGAATCCCACAGGGCATACACTGTGTTTATGGTGAGTTATGTACCTGGTGAACTACTCTGATGGTTACATACAGTCATTTCTGGCTAGAAGCTTAGGATTGTCAAACTAATGCTAGAGGGGTTCCTTCTAGCAATGCTAAGCTTTTAGCCAGAATGACTACATCTAACTTGATTGGTTGCTAGCAGGAGTCCCTCAAAGGTTATTTTGGCAATGCTAAGCTTCTAGCCAGAAATTACTATAGCTAGCACTAAGAGAGCCAAAGGTAGACAGGAAGCAGACCCTGCCCTCAAGAAGCTTACTTGACAACTCCTCCAGGAAAGAAGTCACTTCAAAATTATGCACAGGTAGCAAAGCCCTAGAACTTAAGTTCTACTCTCTGCATGTAAAAAAGAAAGAAACTGCAGCACAGCAAAGATCACCCCTCAAAATGACACCCCGCAGCTCATCTGTGGATAGGCAAGAAGGCTGAGATCGCACAGGTGAGCATCGATTTCAGGTAACCTCAGTTCTTCCCACTACACCAAGCGTTGCTCTTTTCATGGCACAGGTGCGTTTATGGGCATGTGATGGGCAGGTGTGAGAGCACCTCTGAATGTATGAGTGTGTGTGAGAGGGGTGTGCTAACGGTCATTCTGCGCGCGTTGGTGTCGGGGTCACACCTGCAGGCAATGTCATCCCCCAGAGCGGTGAAAAGGTGCCAAGTGTGAGTTTCCTATCAGGTGCGCCCCGGGGGGCACGGACTCTGCAGGACGTGCCTAGGGGACTGAAGGAGGACACCCACCTGACGAATCCGTGTAGGGTTAGAAGGCGGCGGAGAGGCCCCGCCTCCTGGGCCGGGGGAGGTGGGCGAAGCCATCCTCGGTTCTTGGCGCCGGCTGCCCTGCTCCTGTCACTCTCGCTCGCGTCCTCCGTCTCCCGCAGTGTCTGGCCCGCGCTTCTCAGGCCCGAGCTCTTCTCCCAGAAGCAGACCGGCCCGCGAGGCCGGTGCCCTTGATTGCACGCGATAGCCTCCCCCTGCGGCAGCTAGTCGGGGCTGGGGGGCTCTTCTCGCCCACCGGTCCGCCCGCCCCCGCAGGGTTCTGCAGCAGCAGCAGCTGCCGCCGCTGCAGCCTCCCTGCCTTCCCTGGCCCCTGGCCCCTAGTCCTCCCGGGCTCCAGCTAGCACCCTACCTACCTCCCAGCCGCGGGGATCAGTGCCATGGTGCCCCTGGGGCGTGGGCACGGCGGGGAAAGGAAAGAGCCGACCAGGAGAGGTGGCCACCGAGCCGATCAATGAGTGACCTTCTGGAATCTCTCGGTGGGATGGGTGCGGTTCTCCCAGAAGTGGGGTTTCCTTAAGCTTGCGGCAGCTGCAGTAGCGGCGGAGGCAGCGGGTAACCCCGCTCTCCCTTCGGCTCAGCCCCTAGCCTCTGGATGGGGGGGGGGAGGGTAGAGAAGGGGGGTGGTTACGTGTGTGTAAGAGAGAGAGAGAGAATATGAGAGAGAGCTGAGATGATTATAGCAGTACTCAAAGAAAGGGAGGCTGCGCCCGCTACTGCTACCCCAGGCGAAGAAGGAGGAGAAGAAGGAGGAGGAGGAGGAGGAGGAGGATGAGATCATGGACAGCTCTCAGAAATATGTCTAGCTAGTGGGAAAAAAGGAAAGCTGGAAAAAGGTTGTTGGGCTCTGGCACACTTACAATCAGAAGCACAAACATGCATTCATTTATACACACAGATACTCTGGCTTCACATGCCCACCTTCACACTCATTTTCAACCTTTCTCCATTCATAGTTCTCTCATTCCCCACTCCTTACACAGGTAATAAAATTCACTCCCCCTTTTAATTAACAAACATGTATATATATACATATATATGGATATACACATACACACATACCTCCTAAATAGACTTCCTTTGTACTTCCAATCCAGTTTATAGAGAAAAATCTTTTTATAAGAAGGAAAGAACCCTGTCTAGTGAGTTATGGGTCATAAATTCATATGAGATATTAGCTAATCAAAGATGCTTTTAAACATGCGATTTACCCCCTCTTTTAAGTGTTCAATTGATCCTCCACATACCCAGCCCTCCCTCTCATTCCTTCAGAGATTTTTTTTTCTGCATTGTGAGACACCCTCCCCTAACCCTGAGGAAATGGAACAGTCAGTGGCCCAGTCCCAAGGGCAAATGAAACCACTTGGTTGACATGCAGGAGCAGGATCTCAGAAGGTCAGGGCAAGCCAGAAAAGATGTGGAGGTGGTCCTGTCATTACCTCACAAGCTCAGATGTTTGTTTTTCCATCAAGGCTTCCATAATTCTGGGCAATGTAAGTCCAAACAGTTCTATGTATCTTTTTAGGGGAAAGACATAAACAGACAGACAGACAGACAGACAGACAGACAGACAGACAGATAGATAGATAGATAGATAGATAGATAGATAGATAGATAGATAGATAGATAGATAGATATGCATATATAGATAAAGGTATTCACATATAAGTATATACCTATAGATTATTAAATGTTTCCACTAAAACTGTACATCTACTACTAGGTACCAAGGGGTAAGCTTGGAGAAAGATAAACAAGATGTCCCTGACATAGGATCATAGATTTCTAGCCAGAAGGGACACCAGAGATCATCTGGTACAATCTCTTCATTATTCTTAGCAGAAAGAGGTTAAGTGCTTTGCCTAAGGTTAAACAGGTATCAAGTTTTAGAGTCAAAATTTGAACCTAGGTCCTTTGACCTTGAAACCCACTCTTTCCCCTATACTATGCCCTCCCTCTACCCACTCTATCCTATAAGCAGCTCATAATTTTACTATAAAAGAAATATTTTAACTGGATCTTTTATTCAACTCAAGATATTGATCATTTGATTTCACATAAAAGAGGAAGATGTTACATTTTCTTTTCCTAAATGAGTTTCCACCCACATACCAAATGCTAGCAATGGTAAAGAACTGCTCGACTTTCAAAGTTCACATATATATTGCCTTGATGCTCTTTCCACAGAAATCATAAATGGAAAATAAAAAACACATAAGAGCTCCTTTATCTTTGCTTTCTTTTCAAAAATTGGAGAAGCTGGGAAAACTTGGGACTTAAGTGCTTTCTCTTTTACCTTGGAAGCTTTGAGTCACTGTTCAAAGATGGCTCTGCTCCTAAGTAAGAATGATTGTCTAATAGCTTAGAGAAATTGTCTAATAATTGTCTAATAAAAGCTTACATTGTGACATAGTAGATAGAAGACTATGCTTGAAGTCAGGAAGACTTAAGTTCAAATGCTCCCTCTAAACCATATAATGTTGGATAAATCACAGTCTCTTATATGCCTCTAGTGTTAAGTCATTAAGTCTATAAATGACAGATGAGTTGAAGATTACTTTGTAGTATCCTTCCACACTGGGAATTCTCTATACTGATGAAATCAAAGATCCAGACTAAAAAAAAAAAAATAGAAGCATTGAATATTCATAGGTCTTAAGAATCACATATCTAGAGCTGGAAGGGACCTCTAGTTCAATCTGGCCATCTAGATCAACCCCCTCATTTTGCATATGAGGAAAGCAAGTCCTAGGGAAGAAGGGACTTGTCTAATATCACTAGAATCAAAGGCAGAATTTGAACCTAGCTCTTCTGACTCAATAGCTAGTGTTCTTTCTAAAGAGCACATTGGTACTTTACATAACTTTTCATTTTATTTTTCACAATAGTCTGACAAAGATGTAATGGAGGAATTATCCTCATTTTGCAAAGGAAGAAACAGAGATTCAAGGTCAAAGAGCTAATAAGAGGCATATTTCAGGAGCTGAACCTAGTTTCTTTTGACTCCAGACCCACTACACTTTCTCGCACAGCACAATTCTTTATAATTCCCAGCTCTTTCACTCAAGGACAAGGGAGTACTCAACCAGAACAGAGGAAAGAGGCCCATCAATAAATTATGTCATCTACTGTATATAAAACATTCATATAATGAAAGAAGGGATGTGCTCTCATTTGGGGCTTTAGAAAAGCAAAGCTTGATCCGTGAAGAGTGTATCAGGAGTGGTATTACTGTGTATTCTACAATAATTAGATAATGCAAGATTCCCTGATGCAGGGGAGAAACTGGAGGAAAGAGCACTAAGACTGAGGGGTGGGGGAAAAAGTCTCCATCAAATCCACTTCTGAAACATTTGTTGCCTGTGTGACCTTGAGCAATCCACTTATAACCCCCTTGAGCCTTATTTTCCTCATCCATAAAATGAGAGGGATAGACTAAGGCCTCAGGTCCCTTCAAGTGCTTTAGGATGCTGTAATTCTATTCTAACACCATAGCTTCTGCTGGGCCCAGTGTGGCTGGCCCATTGGATCCTCTCACTCTCCATCTGCTATAGAATGAGGCACCCAGTGGATCTTGTTCTGGAAGTACCTGGTCTCTAAGGATAGAGATTAGGTCCTTTTTCTGATACTCTTTAGCTCTTTACACCCCCCTCACTCCTGCACCCCAGTGGAAATTTTCTTAAAGTTCATAGGTAGGCTCTCCTCAAAGCAGAAAGAAGGAAAGTACAATGTAGATCAGCAATGGGACAGATTTTTATTTCTTACACACAAAAGAAACAGTAAATATAAAATATAAGCAAGCAGTGAAAGAAAGACTAAAAAAGGATTGAGCAATGAACTTAAAACTACTTTTGTAGCCCTCTGGAAGACTGAGACTTAACCTCATTAGAACATAAAGCATTTTGTTGAATTTTTTCATTGTTAAATCGGCATTACATTTTACCTTGGCTAACTCCTCAAAATCCATACCTTTAGCCAGCCATATCTGTGTTTAGGGTCATCTTTTTGTTGGTGATCATGGTCTGATGCAATAACTCCCCTCTGTTGCTAGTCAACTCTGATCAAGGGATATAGGAACTCTGGGTCTCTCAAATTCACAAGGTTGACTCCAACTCTAGACATGTCCATCTCAAAATCAATGTTTGGTCACCTACATTCAGAAAAAAAAAATGTACAAAGCAGAAGAGGCAGACCAAGCTCAAGTATATCTTACTAACCTGTCACTTGGAAACAATCAAATTGCTGTATGAATTAAGGGTCCAACACTCCCATTCTCTTCCTGGGAACTCCCAGATGCTTCAGCAAAGGGAACTGAAAGGATTGATGAGTGCCTTCCTATAGGTCCACCAAGTCATTGATTCTTCTAGCTTAGTGACACATAAAAGAATTGCTTCATCACAGACACCCCAATTTTTTTTAGTTCTCAATCATACGAGGTCAATTGGAAGCCCTAGTAGTGTTTATATTCATATTTCATATATAT